>NW_027512674.1:300000-411627 GCF_048772815.1 Callospermophilus lateralis | reverse complement strand
GGGTTAGACATTTTCAACAGGTTTGAGGTTGAATATATAATATTAGGAAGAAACAAATATGTAGTCACCAATAGGGTTGATATTTGAGAGCATTAGGCAACCTGGACATGGATGTTTTTAGTAATCCATGCTCACTTTCTATTTAGGCTTTGGTACAATTTTAAGTGTGACCTTTGCTTTTGGTGTCCAGAATATTTCTGTGATAAAATGTGTATGTAGATCAGGTGACATGAGTATTTCTTCCACCATTTCTTGGAGCAATATTTTGAAGACTTATAAATTAGTATGGTCGTACAAAGAGGTGTACCCTATTTCTATGAATATACAGATAATGCATGAATAGACCATACTGTGAATAAATAATATAACTGGATCCACTTTAAATAATGGATTGAATAGATATCTGAAAATATATAAGAAATGTTATATTGATATACAATCATTCATTCCAACCAGTTATATATCTAATGATCATCTTAGGGTTATGGTTTATCATGAAGGGTTTGTGAGTTTTGTTTCAAAATTGATTATGGAAATCAAAAATAATATATTTGGAAAAAAGTCTCATGAATAGACCAGTAAAGAAACATAGAGGAATACATGTGTTCTGGAGCAGGAAGTGATTGAAAGTGAAACAAATGCCTATAAATTTGCCAACTAGTGAATCAAATATATATTCTATGATGTACATAAACTGAAGAAATAGTAATTTACCAGTGTGGAATAAAAATTAACGTCAAAATACACATCATGTTCCATAGTAACCTACATGCATTGATGTTAAACTGGGTTAGTTAATGTAGACATATTAGGGTTTGTATGCACCTTTCACTGAAGTTAGTTTTCAGTACTAGGAAACAAATATGTATTTCGGGTGGATGAATATTTCTAAGAATAATCTTGTGAAAAGTTGATTATTAATCCACATACATGAACATGAATGAATTTAGGGATTGTATATAAGACACATATATTTCATATTTTTAAAAATCTGGAGAGTATAAATATATATATATATATATATATATATATATATATATATATATACACACACACACACACACACACACACACACAAACATAGACATTAATAAGTAGCAATATATATGCCAATCGAAATTCATCATGAAATATATATCATAAAGATGCAAAAACATTCATTTTACTGAACATGGGTTTATGTATTATGTTGTTCTACTGGGAAGCTCACCCATAGGTTGAATTTTCAGTTCCAACAGGGTTTAGGAGGAGTGATCACTTCTCACACTTTGTATCTGCTATGTCATGTAATTCACAAGAATGTACGTGTGATACCATGCAGGATTCTATTTGTGCATATAAAAATACATGTGCTGAATAGGCTCCAGAGAATGGGAGACAGTAGTTCACATATTTGTTACCTTTGAAAACACATCGAGAACTATTTCAATTAAAAATTGACTAGATTTATAACACCTACCCTTTATCATGCAAAAGGGAAGTCGAACTCTGAACTGCATGTACTTATATACTGTTTGGGTTATTTTTCTCCATCATATTAGAATTAGTAGTCAGAGTCTAGTAGAATATGTGTTAGTGTCAGGGATTCAGAATTTCGAATGGAAAATAGGAAAATTAATCCAATGTGTATGCAAATATGTGCTACAACAAATCTTCCCACTCTCATCCAGAACCATGCCTTGACATTACCTTCGCCCCAAGTAAGACACAATTAGAGAAGAAGAGTTACAAAATCTGTGATTACATTTCTGGAATGGAAAATGCTCAAGAGTGCACAAACTTGGAGGTGGTATAGGAGTTTCCAAAAATAAGGACAAAGTACACACTCCACAAACATGGAGCTCTGCTTGCCTAAAACTTTTTGAGAAACTGCCACTGAGGTTGGGCACTGAAATATAGGTTGTTGTCACGAGTTAAGCTTCCTTTGTAGTGAGAACCTCAAAGCTGGGTCTGCATCTATGTGACCAGGAGGACAAAGTTTCTTATTTTACAATGAACACGAGGCAGCAGTGCTGAATTCTCTCTTTGTAGGTAAACTGTGGCCACTGGGCGCTTAGTGTCTCCCCGTGTGGACTGTGAAGCCATATGGTCATCCTCCATTTCGTGGTGTTTCTTCCTGCTGCACTGGGAGTTTGGTATTTGCTTCACGAAATACAAGGAGTTCAACTGGGACAAAGTGCAAGAGGGAGTTCTGTCACGTGTGGTGGGTCAGGGTCTGCAGGATGATACAAGAACCAGGCTTCTATCCCACATAGCTTGACCCCTTGACCATAGCAACCTGATTCTGAACAATGTCCTGAAATCTCTCCATATAACAAGTTGCCTTTACACAGAAGGTTCTGCTGGCTGCGCCATATCAGTCACAAGCCATTTGGAAACCAATGGCAGATCCAAATGGCCCCACACAGATGTTTTATCACATACCTGCCCAACACTGCTCTAGGCCCACTACTCAACAGAGTCCAACTTACTGACATCTCTGTTCTACACCATTTACATGAAACCCAGTAAAACAAGACACTGTCTGGAACATTCATGATCAGCAACATGTCATCCAAAGGTTCTCCAGTGCCACCTGGTGATGGGAATTTCAAAAATTTCATGGTATTTATCTAGCCATTTTTCAAGGATGAAGTTGGAGGCACTGTGAGTTTCAATTCATTCAGGAACCATTAGATGGTTAGGAAGCTCATTTCAATGAAAGCTCTGGAGAACACTCACAGGTAAGGCTTCCCAAAGAGTGGTGAAAAGATCACATGATGTTTAGCTCATTTAGCTCTACAATGTGAGGTCCATATGAGTTTTGACTCTCAATGATGGGTGCCAAGTCTTTCAGAATAAAATCATGTGGTATCCTGGCTGAGAGGCCCAGTGCTCTGTGGAAAGCCACCCTGGGCCTAGAACTCAGTTTCCAAGGGCGACACTCATGCCTGGCTTTCTGAAACCTCAACACTATTCATGGCAATACTTCTCTGAGTTCAGTTGCAGAACTCAGTCTCTAAGGGAATCACACCAGAGTTCAAGCACATGTGGACCAAGTCATCTCTTCTAACCGCCACCCAAATGACCACAATTTAAATTAAAAGACTCCAACACACATAATAACCTCTGGCTAGAGTTTTCCATGAGGGGGACAGCTCAAGTCCGTGTCCCAAATAAGCTCTCTTGCACCTAAATTGCCTAATTCAGGGTGGCATGGACACCCTTCTTGTGAACCAGGAGAGATCAAATAGGCCTCCCATTAATACTGATCCACTTCTTCAATTTGAGGTCAACTGACTGTGGGGTTTGGATTCTTTATGTGAATTGGAGTCTTGAGAAAACCCAAGCAACCATGGGCTAGCCTCTGCAGAGCTCTGAAGATCTCATTTTACCCAAAGGATCCCTATTCTGACTTGATGGAGTTCAGGAAAGTTACAGAGGAAGGCGAGAGACTTCATCCACAAGGACTGCTCTTTGGCCATTTTGGTTTTGGATGTACACATGGGATCTTTCTTTATATCCATCAGAAGGTGAGAAACTAAGCCACAGCCTCACACAGGGCAAATAGGCTGATTCAGACACATCCTCTCCAAAACAATTAAGCAAGGAACCACAGGTAATACCCATTCATTTCCATTTGAAAACTGTTTTCTTCAGGCTTCACAAAGTGGTGGCCTGCGGAAAAGACCTTCCTGACATTCAGGGCAATAGAAGAAAAGGTAAGCAAAAGGCCCCAAGCATGGTTTCTCCACTGAGACTTTACTGATCACACTGATATCTGAGTTTTCTGAGATGCTCGCCATTCCCTTTAGCTATCTAGTACATGGTCATTTCACAGAGCTTCGTGGTTGTACATATCTTAAACACAAAACCATGAGCCTATTCTAGAGAGTGGCCAGAATTCAGGAAGAAAACAGGATCTTAGGAGGATAGTAGGTGTTGCCCATCAATAAGGCAAGCTGCAGTCCATTAATTAATTGGGAAGGATGAATGCTGGGAAGCTTTCTACCTGACAGAACATATTCATTGATGCATTCTCTCTTCTAATGTCTACAACCACGGGCGCAGTGGGATACACTGACATAGAAACACTCGCGTTGTCAAACGACTTACTAGAAACCGTTCACTTCAAACAAAACAAACCTTCTTTCATACCTATTCTCAGAACATGAGACAAAAACCACAAACTCACACCCACATCACAAAGGCACCTCCTTCCCCCATGAAGGTCTGTGACTATCCGGAGAGTCCTCTGACTGGTGGGCCATACTATGTTCCCAGAAATGGCCTGTTCTGTCTCAAATCTGGTCTTCTTGGCCAACTCTGTGAAGTTTTCAGGATCAAGTGGTGAGTCAATGCCTGCTTTCTCAGGAAAGCCCCCTCTCCATAGCTTTTCTTGCATTTGGCCATCCTCACATCAGTAGGTCCCAAGAAAGACTGAGTCTGTCCTTGGTAAATCAAAATAAGTTTGACAACTGGGACTGGGACCGGGACTGGCTCTGGGTGCCAGGCTTCCTGGATTCCAAGTTCAGAGAGTTCTATCACCATAGAAGTTAGGTGAGGTCACTTCCTTTAGGAACTGAATTTGGTCACTGCCTTGGCAACAACTTTGTCCTAACAGTTGCTTCTAAGGTTCCCATGAGAAGGAGGCTGCCCCTACTTTCTGTGACACTTTCACAAGTTAGAATGGTATGTCAACCATTGGCACGCAGGAGAAGCTCTCAACACATCCCTGCTTTGGTCCATCTTCTCTACATTAAGAAGAGAGTGGCTGATTCAGACACATCCCTTCATCATGAGCAGGTTGTTTGCCATGGAAGACTTTTGCTCTCTCAGGTCCTTCATAGTTGACTACATCTTCTCCAGGGATCATTTCTTCATGGACCTTTGAGGTTCTCAGCAGGTGGAAGATCCTCTATATTGCTGTATTTTAAGACCAACTCTGTCCCCGCTCTTCTGTAAAATTAGATTGAGAGAACAGTGTATGGTTAGGGTTAATAACAGGTTCAATTTGGGTGAGAAAAGAAACTACATGGTTGAGCAAACAGGGTCCTACAGTTAACAATAATATGAGAATTATTAATGGACCAGCCTGGGTGGATAAAAGTGTAGTTAACCAGGTGGACTATGTGAAACAAGACTCAAACCTCCCTTTGGGGGCCTCTGTCTTTCTTTGACCCTCTTCAAGTCGTTTTCTTAATTTACTCATAGATTCTTTTACAACTCCAGTATTGTCGGCATAAAAACATCATTCTTTCCTCAATGCAAGCAAAAAGGCACCCTTCTCTCATGAAGAGGAGGGCCAACACTCGCCTGCTCTGTAAACAACTTCAGAGAGAGAGAGGTTAAAATTCCTGTAAAGCTGTGATGCGGTTTTTAATGTCTTTAAGCTTTGGTCTATTTCTGCTTCTAATTGTGTCTTTGGAGTGTCTCATGGACTAGGGCATTTGTTCCTGTGCCCACCCCTTTAGCAACTATTATTCTTAATAGGATGGCTAAAGTTAGGGATACAGGTTCCTGGTGGAACCGGGTTGTATGCCCCCCTATTTGATCTTTAAATGAACCTGCATCCTGATAGAGCACTCTCGAAAACATCTGCATCATTACATAATTAATCGCATCTATTGACCATTTTATGAAAACATAAATAATGTTAAAGTGTATAGAATTATACTGTTGTAGGGATGGACAAGGAAAGGCACCTAAGATAGCACCAAAGACAGGAAAGCAGTTTTATTTGGTCGCATCCGTATTTAGAGGGCATTGCTTCTGTTGTAATCAATTAATCCACTGAACCCCAAGTTTTGGTAGTTTTAGTATTTGTACCCAACATGTAAGGGAAGGGGCTCAGAAGTTCACAGTCTGCAGAAATTTACACAAATCAGTTTTTGTTTCTGTTTTTTTCCTCTGTTCTGTGCACGTTAACTTTTCAAGGACACCTTGGAACGGGAGAGCTTTTTTGTCTCTTTTTTTTCCTCCTTGCCAGCTGTCACCATGGAGCCCAGTTGGTAACTTTTTTATCTTAGAAATCTAGCCATCTCTGTGAAGCCCCAGCTCAAGGCCAGAGTCCTTGTTCACATATTTTGTGAAAAACTGGTAAGGCGATGTCTAGATTAAGGATGGTGATTTTTCCAGCCAGTGGCCAAGTAGAACAGGGCAACACGAAGAGTGGAAGTTTATCTCCATTGAACTTTTTCAGAGGGACTCTTTTGCTGAAAGACCTAAAGTAAGCCTTGGTGAAGACTTCTGGAGAAGGTCATTTAAGACATTTCTGTGGACCTGGTACAGAGGGGGATGACAGGGAAGGCGATGCTGAGAGCAGCTCTGTGGATCTGAGAATGAGGAAGGAGAGATGCCAAAGAATAATGGGAAAGGGGTTTGGGATTTTCATAGAACAAAATCTTGAGCAGTAGAATAGGTAGAGCAGAGGGGAAGACGGGAGTGAGTATTCCAAAAAGCCTGTGAGGGACTTTAAATTCTTAGAACCTGTTTTCAGTGATGACAAATCAACTTTAAAGGTCATTTTCATTACATCTTGGATAGGGGTCTGAGGGCTCTTCTCAGCTGGTTTGAGCTTCGGCTAAGCTTGCTAGAGGACTTGGTGGGACCTAGTGCAGGCCCTGACAGGAAAAGAGAGGAGTGAGTGGGTGGAGGGGTACCTCGGTACCTGCTTCCTCAGCAAGGGGGCAATGTTCTGAGATCCAGCGGAGGTTTGGGTTTTTGATCTAGTAATTGGAGGGGAGAAATCAGGTTGCTGAGGTGGGAGTGAAAGCAGAGAGTCTAGAGCAGAAGCCTGAGTGTGAGGAACTATTGGGGAAGCATAGTACAGGATGTGAGCGCAGGAGGAAAAAGGATTCCACATAGGGGAATTTCCCCCTTTTGAGCACTTCCCAAAGTTAAAAATGTCATGCAGAATTTGAAGATCTAGAGAACCCTCTGGGGGCCATAGTTTTTGGTTGTCTAATTGGTAATATGGCCAATGCTGTGTACTGAATTTGATGAGGAGTTTGGGTTCCACCAGGCAGCCCCTGTATGCTCACATCCCCATGACTTACACAAGAAGTCGGCTTTTCCCCCACACAGCCATGGCTGTTTGTCACTTTGATAGTCTGCCGGGCATACATAGTAATATAGGCTAGCCAACCTGCATCTGGCTCGCGTGTCCCTGCATCCATAATGTTTGTTTCAATTATCTATGGTATGGAAGGGATTTAATGAAATTTTAGTGAGATACTCTTCATCAGGTATATCTCAAAAGGAAAGACCTCTACCGAGCTGAAAAATGTCTGGGTGGAGAGATAGCCACCAGATCCCTAAGGGGGTCGTTAAGGTCTCTTTGATGGTTCTATTTATTTTTTCTACTTGTCCTGAGTTCTGGGATATATAAGCATAATGTAACTTCCAATTAATCCACAGGGTCCTGGTTAACACCTGACTTACCTGGGCCATGAACACCAGTCCATTATCAGTCCATTAGGCAGATCGTATCTTGGAAAAATATCTTTCAGGATCTTCTTGAAAACCATTTGCGCCGTTTTTTTTTGTTTTTTTTTTTTTTGTTTTTTTTTTTTTTTTGTGTGTGTGTGTGTAAGGCTTTAATCCATCCTGAAAATGTATCTACAAAGACTAGGAGATATTTAAGTCCATACCTTGCTGGCTTAATTTCATTAATGTCCACTTCCCAGAATTGTCCTGGTCTGGTTCCTCGTAGGTGCTTTCCTCTAGGAAACTTGGAAGGGTAAGCATTACCCAATTGACGGATCCGACAGGCTTTTGTTACCCGTTCAGTTATTTCCTTTCGCTGTGAGTTGGTTAGTGGAGAACTCTGTTCTTAATCCTACAGTAATGCCTGCAGTTTCTTTGAACCAAGGTGAGTGAGTTGATGTGCATTTTTAACGTAGTGTAGGGCTTGCTGTAATTGCAGGCTGAGCTCAGTGAAGTTGAGGTGTTCAGTGTCAGTGTCCTTAGATGTTATCAAAAACTTCCTGGTACTCAGGGTTCCATTGGAATTGGGCATCTTCCTTTAACAGCGGTATAAAGGAGCAGCTAAGGACGCAAACCCAGGTATCCATAACCTGCAAAAGCCAGCAGTCCCAAGAAATTCTCTGAGTTGTCTGCTGTAAGATGGGGGTGGCATCTACACAATGGTTTGTTTTCTGGGCTCAGTGAGCCATCGTTTACTGCCCCTAAGGGAATAGCCCAGGAAGATTACTTCATGCTAGCAAATTTGGGCCTTTTTGGCCGAAAATCTATACCCGAGTTGAGCAAGCTCATATAATAGTGCTTGGGTCCCAGACTCACAGTTTTCCTTGGTGTTGGCTGCCAGTAGCAGGTCATCCACGTATTGAAGCTGGGTAACTTCAGGGTGCGTAGTTCTGAAGTTGTTGAGATCTCTGTGGAGGGCTTCATCAAAGAGAGTGGGGGAGTTTTTGAACCCCTGTGGGAGTCTAGTCCAAGTTAGTTGACCAGACGTTTTGGTTTCTGGGTCTACCCACCCGAAAGCAAACAGCAACTTACTATCTTTATGCAGAGGCAAGCAAAAGAAAGCATCTTTTAAGTTCAGAACAGTATATAATTTCCGCTCAGGGTTCAGAGTGCTAAGCAGATTGTACGGATTAGGTACCGTGGGGTGAATGTCCTGCACTCTTTTGTTGATCTCTCTTAGCTCTTTAATGGGGCGATAGTCCCCGGTTCCTGGCTTTTTTTTTTTTTTCTAGTAGCAGGAGAGTGTTCCAGGCCGATTGACAGGGCCTTAGGACTCCTAAGGCCAGATATTTCTGAATATGGGGCCTTATCCCACCTTTAGTTTTTTTGCTTAGAGGATATTATTTGACATTGATTGGGGAGACTGAGGTTTTTAACTCCACTGTTATTGGAGGTTGTTTCACGGCCAGACCTAACACCGCAGTTTTTGCCCAGGCATCTGGGTAATCTGTTATCCATTTTTGGGGTAGCTTGCCTGTTTGATCAGTCTTGGGGGGTGTGAAGAGTGGACGTTCATCTTCTACTAATATAGTTAAAGCGGTGACTCTAGGAGTTTTACTGAAGGATTTACAAATTTCATTTGGGGGCCTTCAGGGTTAAAAGTTATTTTGGCCCAGAGCTTGGTGAGCAGATCTCTGCCCATCAATGGGTGCGGGCATTCTGGTCTTACTAGGAAGGAGTGATGGATTTTTTCTTTCCCCAGGTCCATGGTCCTCTTAGTTGTCTAAGCCCGATATTTACTGTCATCAGCCCTTTGAACTAGAGACCTTTTATTTGATAGAGGGCCCAATGGGGCCTTAAGGGCTGAGTATACTGCTCCTGTATTCACTTCAAAGTTTACTGGAGTCCCCTCCACTTCAAAAGTTACCCTGAGCTAGGGGAAGGGATCTGAGCCCCGACTTTCTTAGTCATCCTCCAGAGTCAGAATGGCCAGCTGGCGTGGCTGTCTCTTTATAGGGAACTCTATGGCCCAGTATCCTTTTTCTTTAGAGTAGGCACACTGATCTGAGGCCAGGGGTGGCCTCTGGCATGGGCCCTTCCTGTCACCCTGTGTCTTAATTTCTGGCCTCTTTCTTGTTGTGATCAGGACCTTAGTCAATGCCTTAGTCTGTCTTTTGCTTCTCTCATCCTCCGTTTGCTCCCTTTCTTTCTCCCTGTTTCTCTCTTATAGTATACTTTCTTGGCTTCTTTGACTAAATCTCTCTTTTAAATTTTTTTTTAATATCCATGGCAGCTTGCTCAATTAAGGCCATCATGACAGATGCCTTTTAATCCGCTGCCTGAGGATCGAAAGAAGTATATCTCTTATATGCCTCCATGATTCTCTCTAGAAACATAAAGGGAGATTCATCAGGCCTTTGAATAATTTCTCTTACCATGGCCAAATTAGTTGGTCACCCAGCGGTCCCTTGGAGACCCGCTGTTAGAGCCTGGCAATAATTGAACAGATGCTCCCTATCTTCCAACGTGTTGGGGTCCCTGTTGAATAGGTTTAAGGAGAAGCCAACTTTCATTATGTTGGGAAGTTGTGTTGGTCGCCCATCAGGTCTGAGGATATTTTTTCTACATTCCAGGAGATTTTTCTCTCATTGCTCTGTCATGAAGAGAGTCGCTAGGTGGTGTTGGCAGTCACCCCAAGTAGGCAGGTGTGAAAACGTCAGTGAGTTCTCTGATTTCTTTTAGCCGGGCCAGCTTCCTCCAGGGAAGGAGGGTCTGTCTGTGCTGCGGGACAGTCATCTTGATGGCACTGGGCCAGCCTAGCTTCCTCGAATGGTGGAGAGGCTGAGTCAGCAGAAGGGGAATCACTTAGAGGGTGTTGGGGGTTGGGAGACGAGGGCAGATGATAAGGAGGGGGAGGAGAGTCCAGTAGAGTCTTGAGACTCAAGGAGAACAGAGGGTGGAGGAGGAGGAGCAGAGAGTTTGAGAGATAGAATTGTGGGGGAAGGAGTAGGAGCAGGTGCAGGGACAAGGAAAGGCTTGACCCATGGAGGAGGAGATTTGTAGAGGTACTGACAAGTTAAGATATATGGCTGTTGATCTGGATGTCTATGTGGCCCCTGCTGAAAGACAATATCTCGGACTTTTCAAATAAGTGCGAAGTACAAAGATCCTTCTAGGAGCCATCCGACTGCAATGGTGGGTCATTCTGTGACACAGAATCTGCCAGGTCTGGCGTTTTACTGAAAAAGAAAGATTCTGAGCCCTTAAGCAGAATTTGGTCCAGTGATCAAGTTTCAGGGACAGAGGCATTGAAATGATCTGTCCCATAATAAAATATACACAGACAGTGAAAGCAACGACACACAACACAGACAAGACAAGACAATAAAGACAGGCAATGGACGTCCAATACTGAGACCAGGACTGACTAGTCGGCAAAACCTGAAGGGCTGGCAATACCGAATCAGAAACAAAATATCACTGAGTCGAGGAGACTATTGTTCCTCGATTTCCCGAGTCTATCTCCCAGGGACATGGTCTGTGGCTCTGTGGCATGTGTGTCAGCCACCATGGGAGAGAGCTCACGCTCTTTACCAATAGCCATTTTGCCATACCCTAACCTGAAGCCTGAAACCAGAAAGATGGGTCTTATTTACCCCCAGAGGAGCCCGTTGGGGGTATTTTGTCTGCAGCTGCCGGATCTCGCTAGGGCCACCAGATGTAAAGGTTGGGCGAGCATCTGTGGCAGAGACCACCAAGAGACTGTCTCATGCAACAGAAAAGGGTTTATTGGGAGTCCGGCATGAAGGGCTCAGAGATCACTTGAACAGAGCAGAGAGCCCTGAGAACAGCTTAAGAAATGCTTATATATTTTCCTTGGAGAGGGCAGGGAGAGAAATTTATTGATAGGTAATGGCAAGTGGGCAGTTTGCGTGCAACTGGTTGACGGAGTACATTCTGCAGTTTGGCAGTTGTGGACAGCACATTCTGGGAACAAGAATAGTAAACAGTTCTCAAGATTACAACGGTATTTTGTTAAGCATACAGAAAAACAGGAAGTGACAAGTATCTATTTTATTAACCTTTCAATATAACTATGAAAACAGAAATCTAGGTAAGATTTGAAGTCCAGAAGTTCATTTGGCCCTTGATTGGTATACTTAGCATTGAATTACGTTCTGTAGAGATGTCGCAGAAATATGGATATACAATGTCATAGGACCTTGTACCTTCTCGGAGGTCAGTTCCAAAACACAGTCTCTAAGCAGAATCACACCAAAGTGCAAGCCAAGTTGGACCCAGTTATCTCTTCCAACTTCCACACAAATGACCGCAGTTAAAACCAAAACACTCTCACATGACACTCATCTTCTTCCATATAGACACTCATCATAACTTCTGGCAGGAGGATTCCATGAGAGGCGCAGCACAAGACAGTGTCCCAAATAAGCTCCCTTTCCCCTCATTTACCAAAAGTCAGGGTGGCCTGGACACCCTTCCTGTGATCCAGGAGTGATCAAATATGCCTGCCGTTAACACAGCTCTGTTCTCCAATTTGAGGCCTACTGACTGTCGGTTTAGATTCTTTATTTGAATTGGATTCATAAGAAAACCCAAGAACCTATGGGCTAGCATCTGCAGGGCTTTGAATAACGCATTTGACCCATTGGATCCCTATTCTCACTTGAGGGAGGTAAAGAACCTTACGGAGGAATGCGAGAGATTTCATCCACAATGACTGATTTTTGGTCATTTTGATTTGGATCCACACATGGGATCTTTCTTATGATCCATCAGGTGCTAAGAATCTAAGCTCTAGGCTCACACAGGGCCAAGGGGCTGATTCAGACACATCCCTTTCCAAAGCAATTAAGCACACAGCCACAGGTGATGCCCACTCATTTCCGTTTGAAAACTGTTTTCTTCTGGAATCTCGAAGGCGTGGCCTGAGGCAAAGACCTTCCTGACATTCAGGGCAACAGAACAATAGGTAATCAAAAGGCCAATTGCAGGGTTTCTCCACTGAGACTATCCTGGTCACACTGGTATCTGAGTTTTCTGAGATTCTTGCCAATTCCTTCAGCTATCCAGTACATGTCCATGTCACAGTGCTTGGAGGTGCTACATATCGTGGACACAAAAGCATGAGTCTATTCTGGAGAGTGGCCAGAATTCAGGAAGAAAACAGGAACTTAGGAAGATAGCCAGTGTTGCCCATTGATAAGGCAAGCCCTAGAGCATTCATTAGTTGGACAGGATGAATGCTGGGAAGCTTTCTAATAGACAGGAAACATCCATTGATGCATTCTCTTTTCTAACGTCTACAACCACGGACACAGTGGGTTACACAGACATAGAAACACTCGCCTTGTCCAACAACTTACTAGAAACAGTTCACTCCAAACCAAACAAACCGACTTTCCTACCTATTCTCTGAACATGAGACAAAACCACAAGCACACATCCACATCCACAAAGGCACCTCCTTCCCCCAAGTAGGTCTCTCACTCTCCGGAGTGTCCTCTGACTGCTGGGCCATACTGTGTTCCCCCGATATGGCCTGTCCTGTCTCAGATCTGGTCTCCTTGTCCAACTCTGTGAAGTGGTCAGGAGCCAGCTGTGAGCCACTACCTGCTTTTTCAAAAAAGGCCCCTCTTCAGAGTTTTCCTGGCATTTGGCCATCCTCACATCAGTAGGTACCAAGAAAGACTGACTCTGTCCTTGCTAAATCGAAGCAAGTGAGACCACTGGGACTGGGACGGGGATTGGCTCTCTGTGCCTGGCTTCCTGGATCCCAAGTTCAGAGAGTTCCATTACCAAGAAAGTGAGGTGAGGTCGCATCCTTCAGGAACTGAATGAGGTCACTGCCTTGGCAACCACTTTGTCCAAACAGTTGCTTCCAAGCGTACCATGAGAAGGAGGCTGACCCTACTTTCTGTGGCACTTTCACAAATTAGAATGGTATATAAACCATAGGCACCAAGGAACAGCTCTCCACTCAGGCCTGGTTTGGTCCATCTTCTCGATATTAGGAAGAGAGCCTTTAGTCCCGGGAGCATTGCAGTGAACCTCCGCACTAAAACTATTAGCAAGCACCTGATGGAGGAGGCCTCCATAGGTAAGTGGCGCCTTTATAACATCTGATATCCGGTTAAGGGAGATCTCTTCTGATGACAGAGATGTGGCCTGGGGAGACTCACATATACTCCTGTCCAGGACAGTAACAAGAATCATTCTGTCTTCTGTTCTGTTCTGTAGGAAATTCCTCTGGAAGTGTAGAGAGGTGCCCACGGGCACGCACGCGCTCGTACCCTGGAGCTTTAGCAAGATCTTGCACTGTACCACTGTTTTTCTGTTTAGGCGCCGGGTTTCTGTTTTTCTTTGTGTGTGTGTGTGTGTGTGTGTGTGTGTGTGTGTGTGTGTGTGTTTTGTTCTGCGTTCTATTTTTTTTTGTTTGTTTGTTTGCTTTTGTTCATTTTGTTGTGTGATTTCAGTGGTAAAAACTTAAGGATATTGGATGTGAAAATGGGTAATAAAGAGAGTAAGCCTGACACCCGTTTGAACTGTGTTTTAAGGAACTGCGATGAACTTTACCCCCCTTTGTTAAGCAGGATGATAGAAGCCCCTAGCTGGCTGCCTGGAGCACACCCATTGCAGAGGGCAATGCCTGCTGGGGACCTAAGAACTGAGTATCTCCCAGGTTAACAAGTGAAACTCCTTTAAAACCCCTTGTCCCTCCAGATCAAGAGAGTCACAAAATTTGGCAGAGTCCCCTGTGTTTCTCCTTTGTTAGCAAAGCAATTAACCTCCCCTTTTCTTTTTCTCAGAACCCATTCCTCATTATTTAATTGGTATAAATTGGCTTCTAGGTCAGGAACCGAACTTTAAGTTACAAATTTGGTATCCCCCCTCCGCCCCAGAACTTTGTGAGAGGTGTCTACTGAAATGTTAGGAGATGGAGCTTGCTTGGGGTGGAACTGAACCAGAGGAGCTAATCCTGTAAGTAAAAGGAGGGACTGAGGGACCCCCAGCAGCTGCCAAAGCCCTGTTGATTCAGGGAATACCCTCCTTCCTTCCGTGCACTGTAAGAATTACGCCACCTCTGTCTTGTTAAAAAAGAGAAAAAGAAAAAGGGGACACTAAATTCATTAAAGTCACCATATAGACACTTTATTTTACATTTCAGGTTGCCCCTCTGTTAAAACATCTGGTCCCCCCCATGGTGCCACTGGTGTAGTAGATTTTTATGGTGCCACTGGTGTAGTAGATTTTTCTCTTATCTGCTCTGGTTTAAAGGATTCTGTCTGGCAACCATAGTCTCTACCTCCTTTCTGTCTGTCTTGTGTCTTTGTTTCTGGTCCTTTAAGACATGTGCAATAATGTGTTGATATTATAAAATTTTTCTTGGGAATGATCTTAGCTGAATGTGTGTCTAAATGATGATGTTTTATCATAACACACTGGTATCTGAATGGGTTTTTGAAGCATTGCACAATCTTGCAGTTAAAAGTCGGGTTTAGGTAATTGTTTAGTTTAAGATTTCAGGTAATTCATGCCAGGAACTTAAATACTTAGGATGGAAAACTGAAGAACTCTACTTCCAATTGGCAAGTAACTTCCCAATCATTCAGTCTTTTTTTTTTTTTAACCAATTTTGATTTCGGTAGCCCGGGAAAATGTCACTGTGTGTACCAGTGCATTAATTTGGATAAGGATAGTAAACCATAGTATGGTATCTGTTGACAAAATAAGATGTAAAGACATAAAATTTTGTGAATTGTATCTTAAACTTGTATCATAATTTTCAACACCCGAACCTGAAAATTATGGTTAAAATGCCTTAGGCCTGAGTTGTCTGCTCAGAATAGCAGTTTTTTCCTGCTCCTTCCAGACCTCAGCCATGACTTATGTTGAAATGCAAATGAAAGAAGCCTGCAAGCTTAGTAGGAGACTGATTTGATGCCTAACAGAAAGAAAAAGTAAATTGTATGGTATTTACTAATTACTGGCCAGTCGTTTTTTCTAGGACTCTTATTTTTTTCCTTAGATTCTGTATTTTCTTTTTGAGCTCATGATTCTGAGCATGCAGACCTAGGTTAATGTTTTTCTGATCAGTTCTATCTTTGACCAACTGTGGACTTTTTGAAACATTGCAATAAAGATTTAACCTGCGAAAAACTACAAGGCCTTTACTATTATTATGTGTGTACAATTTTGTTATGTGTTGTCTGTCTATATATACATATGTTCGTATATCATATATATGATACACAAATTAACATATATAAGGAGCGCTCATAAAAAAAGCACTCATAAAAACAAATTTTAAAAAGTGGATCCAAAGATCTTTAGTTCACGTGGTTTAAATGTTTCAATTTAAATTGGATAAACAGATAAAAATAAATGTTTTTAAATTTAAGCTTACAAATTTTTCTAGGTGTTCAAAAATCTAATAAAATATTATCTAGAAAACGTCTAATGTGCCTTGGTTCTAGGACATTTTCTTCAACATAAAAATGGTTTACACTGTTCAATACATTTCTCTAATATTTTGATAAATAAGTAAAGTAAATTTGATATGGGATTACTCATTCGTGAGTACTTTTGTTAGATATCTGATTCATTTACTAAGGTCTGTATGAGTTTTTACTAAACTCTATATAAGATTTTAAAAATCAGTCATGTGTTAATGAGACAAAATTTTTTTGAAACATAAGTTTACCCATAACATTGTGTTTATTAAGTTTTATTTTTTCTAGAGCAAGGAACCATAAAAATTAAACCACTTATTAAATCAGAACTGTTATTTTAGAGCACTGTACTGCCATTTCTTTAAAAGGTAAACTTGGTTAATGTAGAAACATCAATGTAATTGTGATGCTATTAATGTTTTCATATCTTACAGGTATGCAAGTCTGTAAGGTAGAAACTTTAAAAGAGCATTATATCAAGCTGGTGTTCTGAAGTTGTATGGTAAAAAAAAGATATTGGAGATTTATTTACCTGTTATCAATAAGATATGTAAAGTTTCATGTTACTTTTTACATTGTGGAACAATTTAAATGTATTTTTAAGTTAATGAGAGCCTAATCTATGTAAAAGTTGAAAACTTTCAGGCTTTCTTTAATTCATGTTTTAAATGTGATATCATATGGTGTTAGCTAATGTTCATGAGACCGCAATTTATGTAAACTTTGTCAAATGATATTTAAAAATAAAGATCAGCTTTAGAACTAAAATACTTAAGATTTATAAAGAGCCCTGCCTTACCTGAGATAAGGCTGTGTGTCCCATCTTACTATATGTGAGAATGACTACGAAACCAGTAGGTCAGATAATATTTCTTTAAAGTTATGTTAAAAACCTAAAAAATGTCAAGATTCCTAGGATCTAAAACAGGGGATATAAAGTAATACTCAGCCAAAAAATTTAGGGTAGCTATTACACGAACTAAGTATTTTTACTTTTGTTAATTTTATTTTGAAATTTTCTTATAAGTGATCTAAAGATTCCCTGTTAGTTGCTTTAAGAACACAACATGGGTTTATTCAAGATAATAAGTCATCACCTACAATACAGACAGAATAATACAGATCCCAATTAATTAAAAGATAATTATAAAGTTATAGACATTAAAGTCCAGTACTCTTAATATAAGGCTGTTAAAATTTATTTGCTGGATGTTTAAGATTAGGATTTAAAATTAAAGTTAAATGACAAGGGCCAAGAAAACCAATATTTTGGCTCTTACCCTCTGAGTCAATCTGAATCCAGGGAACAGGGGACTTCTCTAAAGAGCTTTTCAACTCTGAGCCACATAACCTCCTGATCAGGGAGATTAATGAGACCACTGGAGAACAGAAAGTGAATCAGTGCATTTGTTACGAGAGTCATCAGAGAAAGGAGATATCCCTGATGCTTCTGAGGGAAGCCAAATGGTCAAGCAAGACCTGGACCCACCTAGCGCAAATGGCACTAGCAGAATTGAAAATCTGCTCTCGTTTTTCCAGAATTGACTCCCATAAAGCTCAGCTGACTGTTAACAATAGATAGAAACAAAAGTCCGTTTGACTGCTTCATCTTAAACACTTTGGAAAGACAGTTAAGACCAAAATACAGCCATTCCCGGGCATTTTAAATAATAATAATATAATAAAAATAATAATAATAATAATAATAATAATAATAATAATAATAATAATAATAATATTTTAAGGTATGCACTTTATTTTAGCCTCCCAAAATAAGTAAGACTGGAGGCTACAAAGAAGGATTCTCAGACAGGAATGCCTGATACTTATAAAAAGAGACTATCAAGAAGAGCTGCCACAGGCAGAAATTTCTAATTTAAGGCCTGCAGATATTCCTAACCTACACAGTAGGCTTGGTGTTTGCTAGTACGATAATCCAGCCCTGAGTAACAGAATTAAAGGTTTCTCTATTAGACATAGAAGTCATACAAAAAAAAGGATTTTACAAGATCAGATGACATTAAATTGTTAAACTGTATCTTACGGGGAGGGACAACTGTAACACTAAAAGTTAAATATTAATTTGATAGTCCTGATAACTGGGGATATTAAAGACTGGTGAGGGAACTTAAATACAGTGACATGTTCCAGCTGCTGCAACATTTATTCAGTACTCATGGTTTTTGTTTCTCTCATAGAAGAACCCATCCCCAGATGACTTTACAACCTGTTCTTCCCCAACCAGACTTCAATCCGAACTGACTTCTAAAAGGCAACTCATGTCCCCCAACTGACTTATAAACGGCAACTCATGTCCCTCACGCCCACTCACTTCACCCTGTCTCAGGTCAGAAGAAGAAATAATGATTGACGCCACTCTTCTTACAACAATGAAGAGAAAGATAAATAGACTATCAATATAAGTAATTAATTAAGTCAGGTAAAATCAGGGAGATCGGTTTTGGGTGAGTTCTAAAAATTTGGAGAATCTTACCTGAGGGATTAAAATTTCCTCAGTGCTCTTCCCCTAATCTATTAAAGATTTGAAAGGGACACAGAGAAAAGGGGGAAATGATAGACCCAACCTGATCTTTTATTAAATTTGGGAGCCATCTTGCCACAAAGCCATGAAAAGATAATTTTGGCTTTACCATAAATTACTGCAAGTTCTGAACCTGCTTGAAATGCCTGCCCGTGCCTTGAACTCACACATGCCCAGCTCTCTGACCAGATAGCAGCCCTCTCTGAAACTTTAGTGACACATCATAAATATTTGCCTTCTCTGGCCAGACAACATCCCTCTCTGAGGCTCTAATGGTCCTCTGAATTCTGATGTAGGGACAGCAAAAAAAATCTAAACTTCCATTAGTGTGATGCTTGTCAGAGTTCTGTTATCTGTAACACCCCTTTTGTGTAACTTTCTGGGCTATAAAGCTGGGCTGTAGGAAAGCTGGGGTTGCTGTCTTGTTCCGGCTGTTTTGGGAGGGGAGGCAGCATGAAAGGTGGAAATAATAAGATTAATTTAATTTGATTTTAATTAGAGTCAGTGGTCTTTTCTTGTGTCCTGGTCTAACAGTTAACACTCCAAAAACATGGAGCTCTGCCGGCCTAAAGACTTCTTGAGGAACTTCCTCTGAGGTTGGGCACTTGAAACATATGTTGTTGTAAGGAGCTTTAGCTTCCTTTCTAGTGAGACCATCAAAGCTGGGTTTGAATCTATGTGACCTGGAGGACATGGTTTCTTGTATTCTAATGAACATAAGGCAGCAGTGCTGAATTTTCTCTTTTTAGGTAAACTGTGGCCACTGGGTGCTAAGTGTCTTCCCGTGTGGACTGTGAAGCCATTTGTTCATCCTCCACTTTTCGTGGTGTTTCTTGCTGCTGCACTGGAGGTTGGTATTTGCTGCATGAAATACAATGAGTTCAACTAGGACCCAGTTTTGGAAGGAGTTCAGTCACTTGTGGTGTGTCAGGGTCTGCAGGAGAATGCAACAACCAGGTTATATCTCACAGAGCTTGCCCCCTTGTCCATAGAAATCTGACTCTGAACTTTGCCCTGGAACCTCTCCATGTAAGAAGATGCCTTTACATAGAAGGGTCTGCTGGATGCACAATGTCAGTCACAAGCCATTTGGAAGGCAATGGCAAATCCTCATGGCCACACCACAGATATATTATCACACACCTGCCCACCACTGCAATAGGCCCACTACTCAGCAGGCTCCAACTTACTGGCATCTTTGTTCTACACCATTTTCATGAAACCCGGTCAATCTTGGCATTCTCTCGTACACTCATGATCAGGAACAAGACATCCAAAGGTTCTCCAGTGCCACCTGATTATTGGAATTTCAATAATTTCATTGTATTTATCTAGCTTTTTTTCATGGATGAAGTTGGAGACACTGTGGGTTTCAGTTCATTCAGGAACCATTAAATGGTGAGGAAGCTCATTTCAATGAAAGCTCTGGAGAACTCTCACAGGCAAGTCTTCCCATAGAGTCTTCAAAAGGTCACATGAAGCCAGGCACATTGAGGTCTTCAATGTGACGTCCATGGGTGTTCTGACTCTCAACTATGGCTGCCAAATCTTTCAGAATAAAATCATATGATATCCTAGCTGAGATTCCAAGGCTCTGTGGAAAGCCACTCTGTCCTTGATCTCAGTTTCCAAGGGCGAATCCCATGCGTGGCCTCCTAAAATCTGAACACAGTTCATGGCAATATTTCTCTGAGATCAGTTCCAGAACTCAGACTCTAAGGGGAATCACACCAGAGTTCAAGCCCAGGTAGACCCAGTCATCACTTCCAACCACCACACAAATGACCACAATTAAAACCAAAGCACTCCCACAAGGCCCTCATCTTCTTCCATATAGACACTCATCATAACCTGTGGCTTGAGGTTTCCATGAGGGGATCAGTCCAAGAAGGATCCTTAGATCCAAACCTCCCCCGGGACCTTTTTAACTACTGCCAGCGTCTGAAAAAGTGGAGGAAGATTCCCCGTATTGAAGGTTTTAGCCTTCCCACACAGCACCTTGTCTCTGCTCCTCCTGCCCTCCCCCTCAGGTCCTCCTTGCTTGCAATCCCCTCTCTTCCCCTACTTCTACTTCTGACTTCACAGATTCTTCCTCATTCGACCCAGCAGATGAACCCCCACCTTATCCCCAGCCCCATCTGCCCCTTCTCTTCTGCTATACCCTCCTCATCCTCTGCCTGATTCCATGGATCCTCAGCCTTCCATTTTATCCCCCTCCCCTCCGTCCTCTTCTGCCTGCTCTACCTCCTCCTCTTCCAAAGAGACACTCCCTTCCCCTTCCTCTCCTTCCTGTCCGCCGCCTGCCTCTTTCAGTCCTCCTGTTACCAGGTCTAAAGGACTCCTTCCCACCCCTAAGACAATCGCACCCCTTCGTGAGGTAGCTGGTCCCGAGGGTGTCATCAGAGTCCACGTGCTCTTCTCCAGGTCAGACATTACTCAGCTAGAGAGGAAGTTAGGCTCAATCACCACTAAACCCACCACTTACATACGGGAGTTTCAATGGGTCCTGCAAGCATATAGCCTCACTCTTCATGACATATACATGCTCTTGGCCAATACACATCTCCCCGAGGAAAGGCAATGGGTCTGGGAGCTAGTCCAAGCCCATGCTGATGAAAATCATAGGACCAATTCTAACCACCCCATGGGCCCTCATGCTGTCCCAGAGCAGGATCCCCTATGGGATTACAACACCCCTGAAGGCTTACAGACTCATGACCTTTTTACATCCTGCCTCTTGGCGGGCCTGAAAAAGGCCACCCGCAAGGCTGTTAACTTTAAAAAGGTGCAGGAGGTCATTCAAAGGAAGGAGGAAACACCTTCAGAATTCCTGGATAGACTAACCAAGGCCCTTCAACAGTGCACATAACTCGACCCAGAAACCCCTGATGGCCGTCATGTCTTAATGACATATGTTCTGGCCCAAAAATACTCTGACATTAAAGCCAAGCTTAAAAAGCTTGAACAGGGCCCTGCTACTCCTCAGACCAAAATACTCGCTGTCGCTTTAAAGGTTTTTCATGGTAGAGAGGATGAAAGTGATTGCCGTAGGCAGAGAGCTGAAAATGCCAAATTCCAAATGTTGGCCCAGGTCATTCAGAGAAGGCCATCACCATGCCGTTAAAATGTGACACCCCCTGGAGCTTTCTTCAAATGTGGTAAGGATTGTCCTTCGCCGAGAACACTGTAAAACCCCTGCCCAACATGCCATCAAAGGAGACACTGGGGGGCAGACTGCCCAACAACCCGGAAGGGAGGTTGTTCAGCCACCCGGCAACCCCAGCCTCTCCTGGGCTTGGCAGAGGAGGATTGATGGAGCCCTGGGCCTTCCCTCCAGACTATTACCATCAAGAATCAAGACCCTAGGGTCACCTTCCTGGTGGATGGACGCTTCATTACCTTCCTCTTGGATATTGGTGCCACTTTTTCAGTCTTGAGGGAGTATTGGGGTCCTACCACACCCTCAAAAACTCCTATTGTCGTGGTAGGAGGTAAACATATTTTCCCTCAAAATCCCTTTTGTCCTTCACTCACTCCTTTCTCGTTATGAGCCATTGCCCCATTCCCCTTCTGGAAAGGGACATACTCTCACTATTAAAAGTCGCCATTCACATATCACCCCACACCTCTCCTACCTCTCATTTCCTCATGATGTTCCTAGGGGCAGATACACTTCCTTCATGCACTCTCCCACGACTATCTAAACCAGTTAACCCTGAGTTTTGGGACACAACTACACCCTTTATGGCTAAATGCAGTCCTATTCATATTGTCTTACGGGACCCTTCAAGATATATTAGTCAACCATGATATCCACTCACATCCACAGCCTTCCTCGGATTAGAAGCCATCATCCAGGATTTATTATGAAAGGGGTATCTTAGGCCTACACACTCTCCTTTCAACACCCCCATTCTGGCAGTAAAGAAACCTAACGTGTCCTACAGGCTGGTTCTAGACCTTCCCCTTGTCAACTCCTCTGTGGTCCCCATCCACCCGCTAGTGTCCAACCCTTACACCCTTTTCTCTCAGATCCCTGCCACTATTACCCACTTCTTGGTCCTAAATTTAAAACATGCGTTCTTTTCTATTCCCTTGTTCTCAGAATCTCAGTATATCTTTGCTTTTACTTGCACTGACTCTCACACCCGCCATTCTCATCAGCTTACCTGGACTGTCCTCCCACAGGGATTCAGGGATAGCCCCCATCTCTTTGGCCAAGTTCTTGCCCAGGACCTCACATCCTTTCACCCGACCTGTCCTGACTCTACTCTCCTTCAATATGTCGATAACCTTCTTCTATGTAGTCCCTCTGGGAACACTCTCAATCCCACACTGCTCAGCTTCTTAATTTCCTAGCAGACAAGGGAAATAGGGAGTCTCCCCACAAGGCCCATGTTTCCCAGTCTTCTGTCACCTATCTTGGTTTTTGCCTTACACCCAGAAAAAAGGAAATAACACTGGATAGGAGGCAACTCCTCTCTTATCTTCCAGTGCCCCATACAAAAGCCAAAATACTATCATTCCTAGGACTAGCAGGTTATTTTAGGGCCTGGATCCCAAATTATTCTCTTCTTTACAAATCCTGTATGACCTAGCAAAGGGACCCCCTAGTGAATCTCTTGCCTCCTTCCCAAACTACAACTTGCGCAGGCTTCAGCAACTTGTCTTAAAGGCACCTGCCCTTCACCTTCCTGATCTTTCAAGACCATTTCATGTATATGTCCATGAAAATGGGAGGCAAGAACTTGGGGTCTTAGGTCAAAACTATGGGCCTACATTTGCACCTGTGGCATATTTGTCCAAGCAACTTGACCCTACCATCCGTGAGTGGGCCCCTTGCTTAAGAGCTCTGGCTGCTGGACAAATTTTACACAAAGAAGCCTCTAAGCTTACTTTTGGGGCCCCTTTAACTATCCACTCCCCACATCACTTGAAGGATCTTTTAGCTTATAAGGGCTTTCAAACCCTTCCTCCATCCAGATTTCTGTCGCTCCTCACTTCCTTTCTGGAAAACCCTCATATTACTTTCCTTCCCTGCTCTGCACAGAACCCTGCCTCACTGCTCCCAATGACTCCCATGTCTAACACACCAACTCATAATTGGTTGGAAACCTTAGATTATTTCCTCCCCTGTCATTCTTCCATTTCTGAGTGACTACTAGCCAAGCCTGACCTTATCTGGTTTACTGATGGCAGTTCCTTTAGGCAGAACGGCACTCATTACTTTGGATACGCTGTAGTATCAGCCACTGAGATTATAGAGGCCAAAGCTCTGCCTTCAGGAACTACCAACCAGCAGTCTGAACTTATAGTAGCCACTCGTGCCAGCCTTCTAGCACAAGGCAAATCCCTCACCCTTTATACTGATTCAAAATATGTCTTCCATATCTTATCCCATCCTGCAATATAAAAGGAGCGAGGCCTACTTACCACCAAAGGTAATGTGATCACTAATTCGGCTCTTATAACAAATCTGATAGAGGCCTCCCACTTACCCACCCAGGTGGGAGTTGTCCATTGTAGGTCTAATCAGAAGGACTTCTCTCTTATCACTGAGGGCAATGCCAAAGCTGACCAGGTGGCACAAATGGCTGCTACCACTTCCAATGATGGACCCCCTGGGGGACATATAATGGCCACTTTAGACAGCTCATCTGAAGCCCCTACTTCTTCCAGTAAGAACAAGAATCTCTTCAAGTTCCTTCATAATCTATTCCTTTCCAATTCTCAGTCTTTGACCCTCTTTTTACAGAGCTTCTTCTCGCTCACCCTCTCTGACAAAGCCATGCTACAGAATATAGCCTCTAATTGTCAGATCTGTCAGTGGACCAACACTTATACTCCTTTAAGGCCCAAACCTTTCCCTTCCCACCAAGCCCGGGGACACATTCCCACTGCTGACTGGCAGGTAGACTTCACCAACATGCCCACAGTATGGCGCACTAAATACCTCCTTGTCTTTGTGGACACTTTCTCTGGTTGGATTGAGGCATTTCCCACTTCCAATAAAACGGCTTCCACTGTAGCTTTAATCTTACTGACAGACATCATCCCCAGGTTTGGTATGCCCACTTCTCTACAATATGACAATGGCCCTGAGTTTATTTCTAGGATCACACAAAAGGTCTCTCAAGCCCTCTCCTTCAAGTGGCATTCCCACTGTCCATATTACCCCCAAGCTTCAGGGAAAGTGGAAAGGGTAAATCGTACTCTAAAGGAAGTCCTTACCAAATTGACAATGGAATTAAACTTAGACTGGGTCAAACTCCTTCCCTTGGATTTGCTTCGAATCAGAGCTCTCCCTAAAAACCATCTTTACTGTCTCCCTTTGAGATAATGTATGGAAGACCTCTTATACCCCCTGGGTTGGTCATTTCACAAGGATCTCTCACCCGAGATTTGTCTTTGCCTCTTTTATATCATCTCTGCTCGGAAATCTGGAAATATCAGGACTGGCTTCATCCGGACCCAGTGTCCTCTCCAAACACTCCTCCCATAACACCTGGGAGTCTAGTCTATTATAATACCCCAGAGGAGAAAGGGACTCTTGCCCCAAAATGGAAATGCCCCTATCCTGTCATTCTCTGTACCCCCACTGCCGCCAAACTCTCCTTACCAGACAACCGTCTCACTCCCTGGATTCACATTTCTAGGTTGAAGCCATATCACCAGGAGGTCCCACCTGCTGACGACAGGACCACCCAGAGGAACTCCAAGAATCACCTCCTGAACCTCCCCTTAACTCCTGCTCTCCACACTCATCTCACCCATTTAAGTTGCAGCTCACACGGTGTTCCATGCAGCCCAATTCCTCTTAAAAAAGTCACAATGAGCTCTCCCAACATTCTAATCTTCTGTAACTGCTTGTTTTTTTGTGCTCTGCTTATTTTCTGTACTCTATCGGGACTGGTCTTTACCCACCTCTCCTACCATGTATTTATTCACTCTTCAGGAACGGTACTCAGAACATGGCATGCAGAAGGTCGGTGCAGTGGATACAACTACTTGCTTCATCCACAATTGCACCTCTATTTCCCTAAAATTGTCACCTTCAAGGACCTTCGTCCCTGGTAGCTGGAACTGGCCTTTCATTTGCTTCCTTTTTGATCAAACAAAAGACTATTGTCATTGGTGGCCTGAGATATATAATGGGTGCCCCTATTGGTCATGCAGGTTCCATGATGAACATGGTAGCTATTCTTACCACTCACTTGGTTACCCAAAAGGGTGGACATCTAGTTACCTAAAGTGGCATAAAGGCTCTTCATCTGATAACAATGGGTGGTATACTTTAGATATACCTGACCCCAAGGCCAAACGTTGGGGCTATGTTGAGTTTGCTGTCTATGCTCGGACAACCTCAGCCAGACCCACAATGTGGATGACTGTTGGCAGCACCCTGATTATGCCACCTAAGGCAACCATCCAGGTAGTCGAACACATTAAGGAGTCAGAATCAAAACTTCGAGATCTTATCCATAGCTCATCCAAAAAGGATTCAGACCCTTCAACCCCCTCAGGTCCCCCTGACACATGGCTCAATTTGTTACACCAAACTCTTCAATTATTAAAATCCACCCCTCTTTCTGTGCCTCCTTCTCACTGCTTTCTCTGGGCTTCAATTAGTCGTCCACTTCTAGCAGCGGTCCCATTAGCGGCAGGAAATATTTCAGCAAAAACCTACAATTTCTCTAAGAAAGGACAACCCCTACATGTGACACGTATCCCACTGTGGGAAAGTTATTCCACCAATGCTTTATTTGCTTTCATCTGTTTCCACCTGCCAATAATGAATCCTTTACCAATTTGTTCCTTAAGCTTAAGCACCCAAACGTTCCAGGTTGCGTTTATGCAACCTGGAAATTTCCTCTGGTGTAATGGGTCTTTAAGTACCTCAACGATCAATGTCTCTGGCACCTGTTTCTTGGTTACTGTAGTTCCTCAGCTGTCTTTGTATACTCCCACCGAATTCCGACAGTTGGCCCTACCTTCCCGAACCCGTAGGGCAGTCTTTCTGCCGGTTCTTGTAGGCCTCACTTTAACAACCTCAGTGGCGGGTCTCGGACTCTCTGGTGGAGCTATAGGTCATGTTCTATGGGCATCCAATGACCTGCAACAAAAACTGCAGGAAGCGCTCGATACCACTGCTGAGTCTCTGGGCTCCTTGCAGCGCCAGGTTACTTCATTGGCACACGTGGCTTTACAGAACCAAAGGGCAATTGATCTTCTCACTGCAGAAAAAGGGGGTACATGCCTATTCCTCAGAGAGGAATGTTGCTATTATGTTAATGAATCTGGGCTGATAGAAAAAAATGTTGTTAAATTGCAGGAATTATCGACCAAATTGCTCAAACCTAGCTCCTCCAATCCCATAACAGGGTTCTTCCAATCCTATCTTGCCATGTACTTACTACCTATCTTGGGGCCCCTTATTGGGATGCTCCCTTTTTGTGCTCTCTTGCCATGCATAATGAAGTTCCTTCAAACCCAACTGCAAAAAATTTTTAATCAAAATTTCAACCAGCTTTTGCTTAGGCACTACCAGCCTCTGATGACCGATGAACCCCTAACATCTCCAAGAGAACAGTTCACTCCGTGATGAAGCTCACTACCAGGCACGATGGAATGCAACGTACATCAGACAGCGGGAGGCAACGAGCTTGGAGAACCTCCTAATCTGCCATCCTGGATTCATGAGTCTTTATGACATTCTAAGCTTCCTCATGGCCCTTGGCCTCTTCTATGTCAGTCCCCCAACATGGAACTTCTGCCAAAAATTGACCTTTGCTTTAATTTTTATCTTCATTCTGTTTTTATTCGCTCTGATCTTCTTCAGGTGCTGGTGACGCCATGTCCAGGCAACGCTTCCAGTATTTCCTTGAGTCTCTGTTACAGGACCAGTGGCTGATACCAACAATCTCCTCCATCCAGGACTGGTTTCATGCCATCGACAACTTGTGGCATCAGGGAACTTTCATAGACTTTACCCCTACTGAAGTAGCTATCTATACCACTGGGTTTTATTTCTGGCTGCCATGATATCCCAAGACCTGCCCCCGAGCATTCGGCCACTTCCCTTTCTAGGCCCCACAGCACCCCTACACAGCAGGAATCAGCCAGAAATGACAAACAACACCCCAATTTCTAAAAAAAAAAAAGGGAGGAATGTTAGGAAAAGTATAAATGGCAGCCATACCCCAGAGAAAAACCCCAACATGGCGCCTAAGGACTTCTTCTTCCTACCTTCTTCTTTTCTGCAGTGGCGTGAAAAGTCCCCGCCCTTGTTAACAATGCAGCCAGCGCCAATTTCAAATCTCGCTGGTGGGGAACCTTAGCCCCAATGAGAACTAATTCCTGGGCTCCGGAGCTGATATCTGAAAAAACTTATTCTCAGAACATGAGACCAAACCACAAACCCACAACCACACCCACAAAGGCACCTCCTTCCCCCAAGTAGGTCTGTGACTATTCGGAGTGTTCTCTGACTGCTGGGCCATACTATGTTCCTCCGAAATGGCCTGTCTTCTCTCAGATCTGGTCTCCTTGGCCAACTCTGTGAAGTTGACAGGAACCAGCGGTGAGCTACTACCTTCTTTCTCAGGAAAGGCCCCTCTTCAGAGCTCTTCTGGCATTTGGACATCTTCAAATCAGTAGGTACCAAGAAAGACTGACCCTGTCCTTGGTAAATCCAAACAAGTGAGACAACTGGGACTGGGACTGGGACTGGCTCGGGGTGCCTGGCTTCCTGGATCCCAAGTTCAGAGAGTTCCAACACCAAGGAAGTGAGGTGAGGTCACTTCCTTCAGGAACTGAATGAGGTCACTGCCTTGGCAACCACTTTGTTTTAACAGTTGCTTCTTATGGTCCCTTTAGATGGAGGCTGCCCCTACTTCCTGTGACCCTTTCATAAGTTAGAATGAGATATAATCCATAGGCTCTCAGGAACAGCTCTCCATAAGGCCTGGTTTGGTCCGTCTTCTCTACATTAAGAAGACAGAGGCTGATTCAGACACCAAACTTCATCCTACCAGGTTGTTTTCCATGGAAGATGACTTTTGCTCTCTCAGGTCCTTCATAGCTGCCTACATCTTCTCCAGGGATCATTTCTGCACATACCTTTGAGGTTCTCATCAGGTGGAAGATCCCATACATTCTTGAATTGTAAGACCAACAATGTCACTGCTTTTCTGTAAAGTTAGATTGAGGGAAGAGTGTATGGTTAGTGTTAATAACATTTTCAATTTTGGTTAGGAACCATTCTGCTCGATGAACAATGTTATTGGGAACCTGCGATATTTATAAGAATATAGAGGTGAAATATATGAACGAAAAGAGAAATCTAAGTAAGAATTGAAGCCCAGAAGGTCATTGGGTCCTTGATTGGGATACTTAGCATTGAATTACGTTCTGCACAGATGTCTCAGATAAATCGATATACAATGGCATAGGACCTTGTACCTTGGATGATTGAATGTAGAAGAGAACATCCAGTCAAAAAGGGATAGTCGGTAGGATTAGGAAGACAGTAGGTAGGTTTAGGAAGAAGAGTGAATATAGGATTTGGACCAAAGTTTTTTAGCAATAGGGTTTCGGTTAGAGAGTGAATGTTAGTGATAGCACATGTGAAGATTCAGTCACAATGATGAACTCGGGAAAATATGTAGGAAAGCAGATATCAATAGACACATTACAAAATCATTCAAAGTGTAAACTGAGTGACAGCTTTAGACATATTCAACAGGGTTGAGTTTGAATATATAATCTTTGAAAGAAACAAATATGTAGTCACCAATAGGATTTTCATTTGAGATCATTAGGCAACCTGGACATGGATATTTTTAGTAATCCATGTTCACTTTCCATTTAGGTATGGTACAATCATAAGTGTGAACTTTGCTTTTTGCTGTTCAGAATATTACTGTGATAAAATGTATATGTAGATCAGGTTACATGTATTTGTTCCACAATTTCTGGGAGCAATATTTTGAAGACGTATAAATTAGTATTGGGGGTATAAAGAGGTGTACCCTGTGTCTATGAATATAGAGATAATGCATGAATAGACCATACTGTGAATAAATAATATAACTGGTTCCACTTTAAATAATGGATTGAATTGATATCTGTAACTAAGTAAGAAATCTTATATTGATATACAATCATTCTTTCCAACCACTTATACATTTAATGGTAATATTAGGGTTATGGTTTATCATGACGGGTGTTTTGCTTCAAATATGATAATGGAAATCGAAAATAATGTGTTTGTAAAGAAGTCTCATGAAAAGAGCAGTCAAGAAACATGGTGGAATACATGGGTACTGAAGCAGGAAGTGATTTGAAGTTAAACAAATGCGTATAAATTTGCTAAATTGTGGATGAAATATGTATCCTATGATGTGCATAAACTGAAGAAATAGTAATGTTCCAGTGTTGAATAAAAATGAACGTCAAAATGCACATCATGTCCCATAGGAATCTACTTGCATTGATGTTAAACTCGGGTCAGTTACTGTAGAAATATTATGATTTGGCTTTTTTTTTTTTGGTGTTATAATACAATTTATTTTAGTACTAGCATGACACAGAATGTAGAGGAAGGAACAATGGATTTTTAGTTATAGCACTAATGATCTAACATTTAATGACTATTTTGGGGAGTCTAGAAATTACATAAGGCTATGTAACATATTGTTTTTTATTTAACATTCAACAAAGCTTGGAATTTTGGTAATATTTCTACTTTTTTATTTTTTGTTTTTCAGTTGTTGATGGACCTTCATTTTGTTTATTTTTATGTGGTGCTGAGAATAGAACCCAGTGCCTCACACATGCTAGACAATCATGTTACCACTGAGCCATAAACCCAGCCCCTCCACTTTTTTCTTAACATCGAATATGCCTCTCCCTCTTCTTTACTCACTTTCTTCCTCATTTTCCCCCTTCTCTCTCTTCCTTTTTCATTTTCCATCCATATCAATTTTTCTCTCATGTCATTACAAACAGTATCTTGCTATGAAATTTAAATTTAAGACTGTTTTTTATAGTCATTCTTTTTTCTTGAGAAAACGTTAAAATTATAATCACCTGATAGATATATCACTATACATTTATTATATATATGTATCTATATTCATGCATATGCATTACAAATATAAATGTATATATACATTTATATTTAAAAGTACTTTGATTAGCCTGTTAGATATAATATAGACCATATCTTTCTTAATTCTCAAGTCTTCCAGAATTAACATCTTACAGTGAAAATCAATTAAACATATTTAAGTAAACAGGTTTCTTTCTTATTTATCTATACTGATAATTTAAAGTTTTATATCACATTAAGCGATAATATGGCATAATACATCTTATGAATTAGAGAAAAATTTTTTAAAAAACCTATTATTTAAGGACCATATGCACTGACATTTTAAATGTCTTTCTCATGATTTCAATTTCTATCAATTGTGTATTAATTGCCAAATATTTATTTTAGTACTTTTCATATTCATAATTGATATAAAGTCAATTGTTTAATTCTTCTTGTAAGTAGTTACTTATTACAGCAGGGAAATTATTAATAATTCTTAATCTTTATAAGAAAAATTGTGCAAAGATATTTTCATGCAAAATTAAGAATAATTGCATGCTCTGAATGTTTGATTGTTAATACATATAACAAAAAGCTTTTGATGAGTCTCTTCCCCAGTAAAACATAAAATGCAAAGATATAGTTGGGTATGTATGTCCAAATAAAGATAAGGAGAAATACACATTATTAACTAGAAACAATTAAATAAAAGAAGAAAAGAAAAATCCAACACATTGTACGAACTTGTCAGATGAGGTAGTATTCTGGAAGAATAGCCTAAGGCTAGACCTGGTCCATGACAAAATATTAACTAAAAAAATGAAATATGAAAAATATAGGAAATGCTATGAATTTTTCATGAAGGTAGGTGAATTATCCTTTAATCTCAATTTATGTGCATTTTCAAAAGCCAAATTTCTGGTAAAATAAATTTGTGATAGTTACAACTACACAAAACAAAGTTTCTGCTAAGAAAAATGAATGCATCTCAACACTTTTTTAGCTGATTTCTTCCCACTGAATTTTAAACCTTTATTTATTTATTTATTTTTATTGGTTGTTCAAAACATTACAAAGTTCATGATATATCATCTTTGATACATTTTTCTCATTTGGATTATGAACTCCCATTTTTTTCCCCAAATAAGAATTGCAGAAATACATTGGTTACACATTCACATTTTTACATAATGGCATATTAGTGACTGTTGTATTCTTCTACCTTTCCTATCCCCTACTATCCCCCCTCCCCTCCCCTCCCATCTTCCCTCTCTACCTCATGTGCTGTTGTTTAATTCTCTCCATTATTTCCCTCCCATTTCCCCTCACAACCTATTATGTGTAATTTTGTGTATCATTGAGGGTTTCCTACCATTTCCATATGCTTTCTGTTCTCTCTCCCTTTCTCTCCCCTCACTCATTTTGTATAATGTTAATCTTTTCCTCATGCTCTTCCTCCCTTTCTGTTCTTAGTTGCTCTCTTTATATCAAAGAAGACATTTGGCATTTGTTTTTTAAGGATTGGCTAGCTTCGCTTAGCATATTCTGCTCTAATGCCATACATTTCCCTGCAAATTCTATGATTTTGTAATTTTTTAGTGCTGCGTAATACTCCATTGTGTGTAGATTCCACATTTTTTTTTCCATTCAACTATTGAAGGGCATCTAAGTTGGTTCCACAGTCTAGCTATTGTGAATTGTGCCGCTATGATCATTGATGTGGCAGTATCTCAATAGTACGCTGTTTTAAGATGCTCAGAGAATAGTCCAAGAAGGGTGATATCTTTGTCAAATGGTGGATCCATTCCCAGCATTCCCAGGAATCTCCATACTGTTTTCCAAATTGGCTGCACCAATTTACAGTCCCACCAGCAGTGTACAAGTGTCCCCTTTTCCCCACATCCTCGCCAACACTTACTGTTTTTTGACTTCCTAATGGCTGCCGATCTTACTGGAGTGAGATGGTATCCTAGGGTGGTTTTGATTTGCATTTCTCTGACTGCTAGAGATTGTGAGCATTTTTTCATGTACTTGTTGATTGATTGTATGTCCTCCTCTGTGAAGTGTCTGTTCAGGTCCTTGGCTCATTTGTTGATTGGGTTATTTGTTATCTTATTTTTTAATTTTTTGAGTTCTTTGTATATTTTGGATATTAGGGCTTTATCTGAAGTGTGAGGGGTAAAAATTTGTTCCCAGGATGCAGGTTCTCTATTTACCTCTCTTATTGTTTTTCTTGCTGAGAAAAAAAAAAACTTTTTAGTTTAAGTAAGTCCCATTAATTTATTCTTGTTATTAATTCTTGGGCTATGGGTGTCCTATTAAGGAATTTGGAGCCCGACCCCACAGTATGTAGATCGTAGCCAACTTTTTCTTCTATCAGATGCAGTGTCTCTGATTTGATATCTAGCTCCTTGATCCACTTTGAGTTAACTTCCTTGCTTGGCGAGAGAAAGGGATTCAGTGTCATTTTGTTACATATCGATTTTCAATTTTTTTAGCACCATTTGTTGAAGATGCTATCCTTCGTATATTGCAGGTTTTTAGCCCCTTTTATCAAATATAAGAAAGTTGTAATTTTGTGGATTGGTTTCTGTGTCCTCTATTCTGTTCCATTGGTCCACCTGCCTGTTTTGGTACCAGTATCATGCTGTTTTTGTTACTATTGCTTTGTAGTACAGTTTGAACTCTGGTATCGCTATACCTCCAGATTCAAACTTCCTGCTTAGAATTGCTGTTGCTATTCTGGGTCTTTTGTTTTTCCATATGAATTTCATGATTGCTTTATCATTTCTACAAGAAATGTCTTTGGGATTTTGATTGGCATCAATTTAAACCTGTAGAGAACTTGGGTAATATCGCCATTTTGATGATGTTATTTCTGCCTATCTATGAATTGGGTATATTTTTCCATATTCTAAGATCTCTTCTATCTCTTTAGGGTTCTGTAGTTTTCATTTATAAATCTTTCACCTCTTTTGTTAGGTTGTTTCCCAACTATTTAATTGTTTTTCCAATTATCTTATTTTCTTTGAGGATATTTTGAATGGAGTGGTTTTCCTCATTTCCATTTCAGAAGTTTTGCTGCTGATATACAGCAATGCCTTTGATTTATGCGAGTTGATTGTATATCCTACCACTTTGCTGAATTCATTTATTAACTCTAGCAGTTCCTCTGTAGACCCTTTTGGGTCTGTTAAATATATTATCATGTCATCCGCAAATAGCGATAATTTAAATTCTACTTTTCCTAGTTTTATGCCTTTAATTTCTTTTGTCTGTCTAATTGCTATGCCTAGTATTTCAAGAACTAAATTAAATAGAAGTGGTGATAGAGGGCATCCCTCTTGTTCCAGATTTTAGAGGGCATGCCTTCAGCTTTTCTCAATTTAGGATGATGCCAGCCTGAGGTTTATCATATATAGCTTTTGCAATCTTGAGGTAAGTTCCTGTTATCCCTAGTTTTTCTAGTGTTTTCAACATAAAGGGATGTTGAACTTTGTCGAATGTTTTTTCTGAATCTATCGAGATGATCATATGGTTGTTGTCTTTAAGTCTATTGATGTGGTGAATAGCATTTATTGATTTCCGTATAATGAACCAGCCTTGAATCCCAGGGATGAATCCTACATGATCATGGTGCATAATTTTTTTGATATGCTTTTGTATTCGATTCACCAAGATTTTATTGAGAATTTTTGCATCCAAGTTTATTAGAGATATTGGTCTGTAGTTTTCTTTCTTTGAAGTGTCTTTGTCTGGTTTTGGGATCAGGGTGATATTGGCCTCATAGAATGAATTTGGAAGAGTTTCTTCTTTTTCTATTTTTTGAAATAGCTTGAAAAGTATTGGTATTAATTCCTTTTTCAAGGTTATGTAGATCTCTGCTGTATACCCATCCGGTCCATGGCTTTTTTTTTGTTGGTAGTATTTTGATGGCTTCTTCAATTTCTTCCTTTGTTATTGTTCTGTTTAAATTGTGTCTGTCTTCCTGACTCAATCTGGGCAGATCGCATGACTTAAGAAGTTTATTGATATCTTCACTATCATCTATTTTATTCGAACATAGGTTTTCCATATACTTTCTAATTATCTTCTTATTTCTGTAGTGTCTGTTGTGATATTGCCTTTTTCATCCCGTATGTTAGTAATTTGAGTTCTCTCTTTTCTTCTCTTCCTTAGCATGGCTAAGGGTCTATAAATCTTATTTATTTTTTCAAAGAACCAACTTTATTTTTATCAATATTTTCAATGTTTTTTTTGTTTCAATTTCCTTGATTTCTGCTCTAATTTTAATTATTTCTTGTCTTCTACTACATTTGCTGTTGTTTTGCTCTTCCATTTCTAGGTTTTTGAGGTGTAGTGTGAGTTCATTTATTTGCTGTTTTTTTCTTTTCTTTTTTTTTTTTTTTGAGGAAAGAACTCCAAGAAATGAATTTCCCTCTTAAAACTGCTTTCATTGTGTCCCATAGATTCCAGTGTGTTGTGTCTGTATTGTCATTTGTCTCTACGAATTTTTTTATCTCCTCCTTTATGTCTTCTGTAAACCATTTATCATTCAGTAGCATGTTGTTCATTTTCCATGTGATGTAGGATTTTTCCTTCCTTCTTTTATCATTGATTTCCAGATTCATTCCATTATGATCAGATATGGTGCATGGTATTATCTCCACGACTTTATATTTGCTAATAATTGCCCTATGGCATAATATATGGTCTACCTTTGAGTAGGATCCATGTGCTACTGAGAAGAACGTGTATCCACTTTTTGATGGTTGATATATTCTATATATGTCGGTGAAGTCTAGGTTACTGATTTTGCTGTTGAATTCTATAGTTTCTTTATTCAGTTTTTGTCTAGAGGATCTGTCTAATGGCTAGAGCGGTGTGTTGAAGTCACCCATAATTATTGTGTTGTAGTTTATTTGACTCTTGAACTTGAGGCGAGTTTGTTTTATGAGTGTTGCAGCTCAATTGTTTGGTGCATACAAATTGATAATGGTTATGCATTGTTGGTGCAAGGTTCCTTTTAACAGTATATAGTGTCCTTCTTTATCCCTTTTGATTAATGTAGGGTTGAAGTTGATTTTATTCGATATGAGTATGGCCACTCCTGCTTGCTTCCGAGGGTCATGTGAGTGGTATGATTTTTCCCAAACTTTTAATTTCAGCCTCTGTATGTCTTTACCTATCATATGAGTCTCCTGAAGGCAGCATATTGTTGGATTTTTTTCTTTTTTGATCAAGGTTACTAACTTATGTCTCTTGATTGGTGAGTTTAGGCCATTAACATTTAAGGTTACAATTGAAATATGATTTGTACTTCCAGTCATGTTTATTTATTTCTTTATTTATTTATTTTTTTTAGTTTTTACTTTTTGGTTATTTTCCTCTCCCTTTACTGAGATACCTCCCGCTGCTAGTTTCAGGCATTACTTTTCAAATCCTCTTCTTGTAGTATTTTGCTCAAAATGCTTTGCACTGCTGGTGTTCTGGCTGTGAATTCTTTTAGCTTTTGTTTATCGTGAAAGACTTAAATTTCATTGTCAAATCTGAAGCTTAATTTTGCTGGATACAGTATTCTTGGTTGGAATCCATTATTTTTGAGCGTTTGAAATACTTTTTTTCAGGATCTTCTTGCTTTCAAAGTTTGTGATAAAAAATCAGTCGTTAACTTTATTGGTTTACCCCTGAATGTAATCTGCCTACTTTCTCTCGTAGCTTTTAATATTCTCTCTTTGTTCTGTATGTCCTTGTTCTGGCTATCTTCATAATTATTTGTCTTGGAGTTGGTCTATTATGGTTTTGAATGCTTGGGGTCCTGTAGGCTTCCAGGATTTGGCAATTCATTCCATCTTTCATCTCTGGGAAATTTTCCAGAAATATTTCATTTAATATGTTGTCCATTTCTTTGGTTTGAATCTCTATGCCTTCTTCTATCCAGATGACACTCAAATTTGTTTTTTTTATGACATCCCATATCTCTTGAATAGATTGCTCATGGGATTTAAGCATCTTTTCTGTGTTTACTCTATTCTTTTCAAGTTGATATACTTTGTCTTCATTATCTGATGTTCTAACTTCTAATTGATCTAGTCTATTTGTAATATTCTTCGTTTGAGTTTTTAATTTGGTTTATAGTTTTCTGCATTTCTAGGATTACTGTTTGATATTTCTTTTTAAGATCTCTTCTCCTGGTAAAGCTCGTTCTTTGCCATTTGAATTTGTTTGTTTATTTGATTTTCAAAATATACTTTTATTGCTTGGACTTGCTGCCTCATGTCTTCTCTAATATTCCTTTCCATCTGAGTTAGGTATGCCTTGAGTTTTTTTCCCTATCCCTATTTCTGATGCTTCTCGGTCTTCCTGTAGAATTTTTTTCCCTTGTTTTTTCATGATGTTCACATTACTTTTCAGCTCTATTGATTGCTGTGTTTCTGCTCTCTTCAATAGATTTGTTTTGGTTTTGTATATCTCTGTTGTCTCTCTTTTGTGTTTGTAGACTATGCCTGCAAAAGTGGATTCCGCTTGGAAGGAATTCCGACAGCTGAGCTCCAGTGATGTCACCTGTCTGCTATGGCGGGCCCCAGGCTCCTTGCCGGGGTGTTTGAATGGCGGGGTGGGACTGGACTGTCTCTGGTTGGTTTCACCTCCCGGTCGCTGGCGGGCGGGCGGTCTCCAGCCATCCAGTCGTGCAATCAGTGAATGGGCTGTCACTGGTGGACGGGTGATCTCTAGCTGCCCAATTGCGCAGGCAGCCAGTGGGTGATTGGTTGCTGGTGGGCAGGCATTCTCCAGCCGCCTAGTCAAGCGGGTCTGTCCTCTAGTCCCCTGGTTTCCTCTGCGAGTCCTGATTTCCCCTGCTACACCAGATTTCCCCTGAGTGATGCCTCTTGGCAGATCAAACTGTACTCTTTGCCTGCCGTTTCTTGGGTGTGGAGGGTGTCTATTGGGAACCCTGGCACTCTATTGTTTTGAATTTTTCCGCTTGCCCCACCCATTGCGCTGGCTAGACAAGTTTCGTTTTCACCGGTGATGGGAGGGGAAGTTGAAGGTCAGGTGCTACTAGTTTTCCCCCCGTCTTTGTGAAGGCTTTCTCTGGTAATCCCTCCCCCGGAAAGCCTAAGAGAGAATTTTTACAAATTACCTGCTGTATGGGAGATAAGCTGAGTAACACACACCTGTTTTGTTGTTGCAATCTGTCGGAGAGTGGCGGTGGATACTTCAGCTCTCCAAGATGGTGGCCGTTGGTTTCCTCGATGGAGTTTCGGTTGTGGGGGATAGAACTGTAGCGCTTTCTTCCCCATCTGAAATCCCGAGCTCAGCCCCGGGCTCAGTGGCGGGTGAGCCAGCCGGATTCCACAGAATTTGCAGCAACGTTTCTCCCTGCATGCTGGTCGCTTCTCGGTGGAGGCCCGCCGTTTGTAGCCATGGCACGGGCCGCACGGATCAGTCATCCCAGATCTTTGGTCGCATAGTTGGCTCTTGTTTGAGACTCAATTACAGGACCTTGGTGGTGGAAATCATTCTTCTAGGTTCCAGGCACACCCATTTTTCTGTAAGATCCTAACAAGATACTTTTTTGTCATTCTAACTCCTTATTCACATGTGAAGTGGCGCAGTACAAAGGGTGTGATGCACTCTATTCAGGGCCATCTTGCAATGTCAAAATATTAGGATTTCTATGCACCATTTACTGAAGATAGTTTTCAGTACTAGTTAACCAAAATGTATTTCGGGTGGATGAATGTTTCTGAGAATAATCTTTTGAAAAGTAGATTATAAATCCACATACATGAATATGAATGAAATTTGGGAGTGCATAATAAGACACATATATTTCATATTTTGAAAAATCTGGAGGATATATATATATATATATATATATATATATATATATATATATACACAGACACACACAGAGAGACATTAAAAAGTAGCATTATATATGCCAATCGAAATTCATCATGAAATACATATCATCCACAGATTCAAAAATATTCATTTTACTGAACATGGATTTATGTATAATGCTATTCAAATAGGAGGATCACCCATAGGTTGAATTCTCAGTTCCAACAGCTTTTAGAAGGAGTGATATCTTCTCAGTTCCAACAGCTTTTAGAAGGAGTGATATCTTCTCACAATTTCTATATGCCAAGTCAGCCACCTCACCAAAAATATACGTGTGATACCAGGTATGATTCTATATGTGCATATAAAATTACATGTGCTAAACAGGCTACAGAGAAAGGGAGACAGGAATTCACATATTTGTTAACTTTAAAAAAACATGGAGAATTCTTTCAACCAAATAATTGACTAGATTCATAACTCCTACCCTATATAATGCAAAAGGCAAGTCCAACTATACACGATGCCTCCTCTGAACTGCTTGTATTTCAATTCTGTTTGGGTTATTATTCTCCATCATATTATCATTAGTAGTCAGAGTTTAGTAGCGTAGGGGTTAGTGTGAGGGATTCACCAGTTTGACTGGAAAATTGTAAAATGAATCCAATGTGTATGCAAATATGTGCTACAAAAAATTGTACCCACTGTCATCCAGAACAATGGCTTGACATTACTTACTCCCCAAGTAAGACAAAATTAGAGGAGAAGAGTTAGAAAATCTGTGAATACATATCCGGAATGGAATATGCTAAGGAGTTTCCAAAAGTAAGGGACAGGGTAAACACTCCACACACTGGAGCTCCTCTGGCCTAAAGACTTCTTGTGGAACTGCGTCTGAGGTTGGGCACTTGAAACATATGTTGTTGTCAAGTGCTTTAGCTTCGTTTCTAGTGAGACCAATAAAGGTGGGTCTGCATCTATGTGATCTGGAGGACATTGTTTCTTATTTTCCACTGAACATTAGCAGCAGTGCTGAATTTGCTATTTGTAGCTAAACTGTGGCCACTGGGTCTAAGTGTCTCCCCGTGTGGACTGTGAAGCCATTTTGTGATCCTAAAATTTTCATGGTGTTTCTTGCGGCTTCACTGGGAGTTTGGTATTTGCTTCACAAAATACAAAGAGGTCAACTGGGACACAGTGCTGGAGGGAGTTCTGTCACGTGTGGTGGGTCAGTTTCTCTAGGACAATGCACGAACCATGCTTCTATCCCACATAGCTTGCCCCATTGACCATAGCAACTTGATTCTGAAACTTGCCCTGAGACTTCTCAATATTACAAGATGCCTTTACATAGAAGGGACTGCTTGCTGCACCATTTCAGTCACAAGACACTTGGAAGCTAATGGCAGATCCACATGGCGCCACCACAAATGTTTTATCACACACCAGCCCACTACTGCTCTAGGCCCAGTACTCAGCAGCCTCCAATTTATTGGCATCTCTGTTCTACACCATTTTCATGAAACCCAGTCAATCAAGGCACTGTCTGGTATACTCATGATCAGCAACAGGACATCCAAAGGTTCTCCAGTGCCACCCGGTCATGGGAATTTCAAAAATTTCTTGGTATTTATCTAGCCATTTTTGAAAGATGAAGTTGGATGCACTGTGCGTTTCAAATCAATCCAGAACCAATAAATTTTGAGGAAGCTCATGTCAATAAAAGACAATGGAGAATTCTCACAGGCAAGGCTTCCCAAAGAGTGGCTAAATGGTCACGTGAATCCAGGCCCATTGATGTCTACAATGTAAGGTCCATGTGTGTTTTGACTCTCAACTATGGCTGCCAAGTCTTTCAGAATAAAATCATGTGATATCTTGGCTGTGATTCCCAGTGCTTTGTGGAAATACAACCTGGGCATACATCTCAGTTTCCAAGGGCGACTCTCATGCGTAGTCTCTTAACATCCCAACACAATTCATGGCAATACTTCTCTGAGGTCAGTTCCAGAACTCAGTCTCTTAGGGGAATCACACCAGAGATCATGTCAAGGTGGACCCAGTCATCTCTTCCAACCACCACACAAATGACCACAATTAAAACCAACACACTCCCACATGGTCCTCATGATATTTCATATAAACACTCTTCATAACCTCTGGTTGGATGTTTCGATGAGGGGCGCAGACCAAGACAGTCTCCAAAATAATCTCCCTTGCCTCTAATTTGCCTAAAATCAGGGTGGCTTGGACACCCTTCCTGTGAACCTGGTGTGATCACATAGGCCTGCTGTTAATACTTCTCTGCTTCTCCAATTTGAGGACTACTGTAGGGTTTAGATTCTTTGTCTGAATTGGAGACATGAGGAAACCCAAGCACCTATGGGCTAGCCTCTGCAGGGCTTTGAAGAAATTATTTGACCCAAAGCATTCCTATTCTAACTTGATGTAGGTCTGGAACCTCACAAAGGAAGGGGAGAGACTTCATACAGAATGACTGCTCTTTTGGCTATTTTGGTTTTGGATGCACACATGGAATCTTTCTTTAGATCCATCAGGTGCTGAGAATCTAAGCCTAAGCCTCACACAGGGCCAAAAGGCTGATTCAGACACATCCTTTCCAATGGAATTAAGCAAAAAGCTTCAGGTGATGCCCATTCATTTCCATGTGAAAACAGTTTTTTTCAGGCATCAAAAAGGGGTGGCCTGAGGCAAAGACCTTTCAGACATTGAGGGCAGCAGAACAACTGATAATTAAAAGGTCCAAAGGTTTTCTCCACTGAGACTATCCTGATCACACTGGTATCAGAGTTTTCTGAGATGCTCGCCATTCCCTTCAGCTATCCAGTACATGACGATGTCACAGGGCTTGGAAGTGGTACATATATTGGACACAAAACCATGAGCCTATTCTGGAGAGTGGCCAGAATTCAGGAAGAAAGCAGAAACTTTGAAAGATAGCAAGTGTTGCCCATCGATAAGGCAAGCTGAAATCCATTCATAAATTGGGCAGGATGAATGCTGGGAAGCTTTCAACTAGACAGGACATATCAATTGATGCATTCTCTTTTCTAATGTCTACAACCATGGACACCGTGGGATACACAGACATAGAAACACTCGCCTTGTCAAACGACTTACTCGAAACAGTCTACACCAAACCAAACATACCGACTTTCCTACCTATTCTGAGAACATGAGACAAATCCACAAACTCACACCCACACCCACAAAGGCACCTCCTTCCCCAAAGTAGGTCTGTGACTATCCAGAGTTTCTCTGATTGTGGGCCATATTTTCTTCCCACAAAATGGCCTGTCCTGTCTCAGATCTGGTCTCTTTGGTCAACATTGTGAAGTACTGAAGAGCCAGCGGTGATCCAATACCTGCTTTCTCAGTAAAGGCGACTTTTCAGAGCTTTCTGGCATTTGGCCATCCTCACATCAGTATGTACCAAGAAAGACTAAATCTGTCCTTGGTAAATCCAAGAAATTGAGACCCCTGGGAGTGGGACTGGGAGTGGATTTGGGTGACTGGCTTCCTGGATCCCAAGTTCAGAGAGTTCTGTCTCTAAGGATGTTAGGTGAGGTCACTTCCTTCAGGAATTGAATAAGGTCACTGCCTTGGCAACCACGTTGTCCTAACAGTTGTTTCAAAGTGTCCCATGAAATTGAGGCTGCCCCTACTTCCTGTGACACTTTCACAACTTAGAATGGTATATCAACCATAGGCACCCGGGAACAGCTCTCAACACAGGCCTGGTTTGGTCCTTCTTCTCTAAATTAAGAAGACAGAGGCTGATTCAGACACATTCCTTTATCCTGACCAGTTTTTTTACAATGGAAGATGACTTTTGCTCTCTCAGTTTCTACATAGCTGCCTACAACTTCTGCAGGGATCATTTTTGCATGGACCTTTGAGTTTCTCAGTAGTTGGAATGAATCCTACATTTTTGTATTGTAAGACCATCTCTGTCCCTGCTCTTCTGTAAAGTTAGATTGAGGCAACAGTGAATGGTTAGGGTTAATAACAGGTTTGATTTGGGTTAGGAATCATTCAGCTGAATGAAAAATGGTATTGATAACCTGCGATAATTACAAGAATATATAGGTAAAATATAAGTATGAAAACAGAAATCTAGGTAAGATTTAAAACCCAGAAGTGTATTAGGACCTTGATTGTGATACTTAGCTTTGATATATTTTCTGCACAGATGTCTCAGGTACATCAATATACAATTGCATTGGACCTTGTGCCTTGGATGATTGATTGTCAAAGATAACATCCAGTCAAAAAGTGATAGTCGGTAAGATTAAGAAGATAGTCGGTAGTTTAGAAAGGATAGTGAGTATAGAATTTGCACCAAAAGTTCTTTAGCTATAGCTTTTCGGGTATAGAGTAAATGTAAATGTCAGCACATGTGAAGAGTCAGTCACAAAGATGAACTGGGAAAAGTATGTAGGAAAATAGATATCAATAGAGACATTAGGAAATCTGGCAAAGTATAGTCGTTAGTGAAAAGTTAGTAAAATAGGTAGTTGTCTCTTCATGTTTTTCTGTATACTTAACTTCCCTCCCTGCCCTCCCCAAGGAAAGTATATAAGCCCTGTTTAAGCTGTTCTCAGGACTCTCTGCTATATTTAAGTGAGCTCTGAGCCCCACCATGCTGGACCCCCAATAAACCCTTTGCTTTTGCATGAGACAGTCTCTTGGAGGTCTCTTCGCCTGACACTCGTCCGACCTTTACATATGGAGGTTCCACCGAGTTCTGGGAGCAGCGGACGAGAGACCCCAACAGGCTCCTCTCGGGATTCGTAAGGCGCCTCTTTCTGGTGTCAGGTTTCAGGTTAGGTCTTGGCAAAATGGCTGTCAATAAAGAGCGTGAGCTCTCTCTCACGGTGGCTGACAGATGTGTCACAGAGCCACAGGCAACCACCCTGAGGGACACCCCAGAGGACTCTGAAAATCGAGGAACAATAGTCTCCTTAACTCAGTGATATTTTGTTTCAGATTCGGTATTGCCAGCCCATCAGGTATTGCCGGCTACTCAGACCTCGTCTCAGTGTTGGACGTCCATTGCCTGTCTTTATTGTCTTGTCTTGTCTGTGTCATGTGTTGTTGCTTTTACTGTTTGTGCATTTTTCATTATGGGAAAGAGCACTTCAATGCCTCTGTCCCTGACCCTTGATCACTGGACCAAATTCCGCTTAAGGGCTCAGAATCTTTCTTTTTCAGTAAACCGCTGGACCTGGCAGACTCTCTGTGCCTCAGAATGGCCCTCCTTTGGATTCGGATGGCCCTTAGAAGAATTTTTCTACTTCTCAGTAATTTAAAAAGTCAGAGATATTGTCTTTCAGGAAGGGCCACATAGCCATCCAGATCAAAAGCCATATATCTTAACCCGGCATTACCTCTGCAAATCTCCTCCATGGGTGAAGCCTTTCTTTGCCCCTGCCCCCGCTCCTAATCTTTCCCCCACGATCTCTCAAACCCTCTGCTCCTCCTCCTCCTCCACCCTCTTTTCTGCCTAAGTCACAAGATTTAACTCTACTGGACTCTCATCCCTCTCCTTATCCCTTGCCCTGGTCTCCCAACCCCCAACACCCTCTAAGTGATTCCCCTGCTGCTGACTCAGCCTCTCCGCCATTGGAGGAAGCTAAGCCAGCCCAGCACCCTCCAGAAAACTCCCCCGTGGCACACACAGCCCCTCCTCCCCTGGAGGAACCTGGCCCGGCTAAAGGAACTCACCGGCAATGAATGATTCAAAACCCTGGAACTCCCGTGATGCTCCCCCTCCGTCCCTATGTGCCAATGATTGATGATGGTCATGGGGAAAAAATGCAAGCCTACCAGTTTTGGCCTTTCTCCTCTTCAGACCTATATAACTGGAAAAATAACAATCCCCCTTTTACCGAGGACCCCACTCGTCTCTCAGGTGTGGTTGATTCATAGATGTTTTCACACCAGCCTACTTGGAATAACTGCCAACAACACCTAGGGACTCTCTTCATGACAGAGGAACAAAAGAGAATCCTCCTGGAAGCTAGAAAATAATATCCTCAGACCAGGTGGGTGACTGACACAACCTCCCAACATATTCAACCCGGCTTTCCCTAGAATGGACGAAACAGGGACCCCAATACCTTTGAAGGTAGGGAGCATCTGTTCACTTATCTCCGGGCTCTAATAGCGGGTATCTTAGTGGCTGCTAGGCGACCAACTAATTTGGTCAAGGTAATAGAGTTTATTCAAGGGCCTGACGTATCTCCCTCTATGTTTCTAGGGAGAATTATGGAGGCATATAGGAGATATACTCCTTTTGATACTCAGGCAGAGGCTCAAAAGGCATCTGTCATGATGGCCTTTATTGGGCAAGCTGCCCTGGATATTTAAAGAAATTTAAAACACTTAGATGGATTACAAGATATGACTTTGAGAGATTTAGTCAGCGAAGTCAAAAAGGTATACTATACGAGAGAAACTGAAGAAGATAAGAAAGCAAAGGGAGGATAAAAGAAACAAAAGACAGACTAAGGAATTGACTAAGGTCCTGGTCACAACAACAAATAGGCCAGAAATAAGAAACATGGAGACAGGAAGGGATACCTGGGCCCAAACTAGAGGCCACCCCTGGCCTCAGATCAATGTGCCTACTGTAAAGAAAAAGGACACTGGGCCAAAGAGAGCCCTAGAAAGAGACAACCACGCCAGCCAGCCATTCTGACTCTGGAGGATGACTAAGAAAGTTGGGGATCAGATCCCCTCCCCGAGCTCAGGTTAACTTTTGAAGTGGAGGGCACCCCAGTAAACATTGAAGTGGATACAGGGGCAATATACTCAGCCATTAAGGCCCCATTTTGCCCTCTATCAAATAAAAGGTCTCTAATTCAAGGGGCTAATTGCAGTAAATATCGGGCTTGGACAACTAAGAGGACCTGGGACCAGGGGAAAGGAAAAATCCATCACTTCTTCCTAGTAATTCCAGAATGCCCGGCCCCATTGATGGGCAGAGTTCTGCTCAGCAAGCTCCAGGCCAAAATAACTTTTAACCCTGAAGGCCCCCAAGTGGAATTTCTAAATCCTTCAGTAAAAACTCCTATATTCACAGCTCTAACTATGTCAGTAGATAATGTACACCAAATCACTCACCTTAGTTCAAAGAAACTACATTCATTCATGAAGGATCAAGAACAGAGTTTTCCACTAACCGACTCACAGTTAAAGGAAATAACTGAATGGTTAACAAAAGTCTGTCAGGTCCATCAATTGGTTAATTCTTATCCTTCCAAGCTTCCTGCAGGAAAGCACCTATGAGGAACCAGACAAGGACAATTCTGGGAAGTGTACTTTACTGAAATAAAGCCAGCAAGTTATGGACTTAAAAATCTCCTAGTCTTTGTAGATACATTTTCAGAAGGATTGAAGCCTTTCCCACCAAAAAAAAAAAAAAAAAAAAAGAAAAGGAAAAAAAGAAAAAAAAAGAAACAGTGCAAATTGTTGTGAAGAAGATCCTGGGAGATATTTTTCCAAGATACGGCCTTCCTAAAGTAATAGGGTGTGATAATGGACCCGCGTTCATAACCCACATAAGTGAGGGGTTAGCCAGGACCTTGGGGATTTATTGAAAGTTACATTGTGCTTATAGACCCCCGAGTTCAGGACAGGCAGAATGAATGAATAGAACCATTAAAGAGACCATAACGAAATTAAGCTTAGTGACCGGCATAAAATATTGGACTATGCTACTGCCTTATGAACTGTTTCATGCAAGAAATACTCCCTCTGTTTCTTTGTGTAACCTCACCCCCTATGAAATTTTCTATGGTGCCCCTCCTCCAGTAAGGGACCTAACTCCAACTCTAAGACCTAACGATCCTTTTCACACCCCCTTGCTTGACAGACTTAAAGCTCTTGAAAGAACTCAGGATACCTGTGAAAACAGATGGTCACTGCCTAACAACCTGGGGACGAGAGGACTCCAAATCAACATCAAGTAAGATACTTCTTCTATGTAAGACGACATCAGGTGTCATCCCTGGAACCCCGCTTGAAAGGACCATACCAGGTGCTACTTATAACACCTACAGCGGTAAAGGTAGACAGAATCATTTCCTGGATCCATACCTCTCATCTCAAGCCTGCGGCCTGTTGAGACTCTGGCTGGAAACTGGAAAAGACTGGTAACCCTTTCAAATTGTGTATTCCTCATATTATTGCTCCCTATAAACTCTGTTTGCTCAACCATGTAATTTCTTTTCTCCAATCTCAAATTGGACAAGTTAAACTTATGTTAATACCCCACTAGCAGACATAAAATGTGACACCCCCCAATGATCACTTTTATGACTAAAAGTAGCCAGAAGAAGAAGTGGGGAATGAAAGGTTAATAAAATAGGCACTTGTCACTTCCTGTTTTTCTGTACGCTTAACAAAACACTGTTGAAATCTTGAGAAATGTTTGCTAATCTTGTTCCCAGAATGTGCTGTCCCCAACGGCCAAACTACAGAATGCACTCCCTCACCCGGTTGCGTGCAAACTGCCCACTCGCCCTGATCCATTAATAAAATTCCCTCCCTGCCCTCTTCAAGGAAAGTATATAAGCTCTGCTTAAGCTGTTCTCAGTGCTCTCTGCTCTATTCAAGTGAGGTATGAGCACCAGCACGCTGGACCCCCAATAAACCCTTTGCTGTTGCATGAGATAGATTCTGGGTGGTCTCTTCCTCTGACGCTCACCTGACATTTACTTGGATGATTGAATGTAGAAAAGAACATCCATTCAAAACGGGATAGTCAGTAAGATTAGGAATATAGTTGGTAGGTTTAGGAAGAAGAGTGAATATTGGATTTGGAAAAAAAGTCCTTTAGCAATAGGGTTTCATATAGAGAGTGAATGTAAATGTCAGCACATGTGAAGAGTCAGTCACAATGATGAACTGGAGAAAACATGTAGGAAAGCAGATATCAATAGAGACATTATGAAATCAGGCAAAGCATAAAGTTAGTGATAGGATTACACATTCAACAGGGTTGACTTTAATTATATAATCTTAGGAAAAAAGAAATATGTAGTCATCAATAGGATTGACATTTGAGAGCATTAGGCAAGTGGACATGGATGATTTTAGTAATGCAGGTTCACTTTCCATTTAGGTTTTGGTACAATCATAAGTGTGACCTTTGCATTTTGTGTTCAGAATATTACTGTGATACAATGTATATGTAGATCAGGTGACATGAGTATTTCTCGTAATCATTTCTGGGAGCAATATTTTGAAGACGTATAAATTAGTATTGGGGGTACAAAAAGTTGTACCCTGTGTCTATGAATATAGAGGTTTCCTGGCCTAAAGACATTTTGAGAAACTGCCTCTGAGGCTGGGCACTTGAAATATATGTTGTTGTCAGTAGCTTTAGCTTCCTTTGTAGTGAGACCATGAAAGCTAGATATGCATCTATGTCACCTGAAGGACATGTGTTCTTATTTTCCAATGAACATGGTGCAGCAGTGATGAATTCTCTTTTTGTAGGTAAACAATGGCCATTGGGGCTAAGCCTCTCCCCGTGTGGACTGTGAAGCCCTTTGGTCATACTCCACTTTTAATGGTCTTTCTTGCTGCTACAATGGGAGTTTGGTATTGGCTTCACAAAATACAAGGAGTTCAAATGGGTCGCAGTGCTGCACGGCATTCTGTCACATGTGGTTGGTCAGTGTCTGCTGGAGAACGCACCAACCAGGCTTCTATCCCACATAGCTTGCGCCCTTGTCCATAGCAACCTGATTCTGAACATTGCCCAGAAACGTCTCCATATACCATGATGCCTTTTTATATAATTGTCTGCTGGCTGCACCATGTCAGTCACAGGACATTTGGAAGCCAATGGCAGATCTCCATGGCCACAGCACAGATGTATTATCACACACTTGCTAACCACTACTCTAGGCTCACTACTCAGAAGGCTCCAAATTACTGGCATCTCTGTTCTACAGCATTTTCATGAAACCCAGTCAATCAAGGCACTGTCTGGTATACTCCTGATCAGCAATAGGACATGGAAATGTTTTCCAGTGCCACCTGGTCAAGGGAATGTCCAAAATTTCATGGTATTTATCTCGCCATTTTTCAAGGATGAATTTGGAGCCACTGTGAGTTTCCCATTCATCCAGGAACCATAAAATTTTGAGGAAGCTCATTTGAATGAAACCTCTGGAGAACTCTCACAGGCAAGGCTTCCCAAAGAGGGGGAAAAAGGTCACATGAAGCCAGGCCCATTGAGGTCTATAATGTGAGATCCATGTGTGTTTTGTCTCTTAATTATGGCTGCCAACTCTTTAAAAATAAAATCATGTAATATCCTGGATGAGATTCCCATGGCGATGTGGGAAGCCATCCTGGGCCTAGAACTCAGTTTCCTAGGGCGACTCTCATACGTGGCCTCCTAAAATCCCAACATGACTTCATGGCAATACTTCCCTGAGTTCGGTTCCAGAACTCAGTCTTATGGGGAATCACACCAGTGTTCAAGCCCAGGTGGACCCAGTCATCTCTTCCAACCACCAACAAATGACCACAATTAAAACCAAAACCCTCTAAAATGGCCTTCAGCTTCTTCCATATAGACACTCAACATAAATTATATAACTGGTTCCAACTTTAAATAATGGATTGAATTGTTATCTGAAAATATACAGGAAATCTTATATTGATATACAATCATTCATTCCAACCAGTTATACATCTAATGGTAATTTTAGGGTTATGGTTTATCATGAAGAGTGTGGGAGTTTTGCTTCAAATTTTTATGGAAATCGAAAATAATGTGTTTGGAAAGAAGTCTCATGAGAAGAACAGTCAAGAAACTTGGAGGAATACATGTGTTCTGAAGCAGGAAATGATTGAAAGTGAAACAAATGCCTATTAATTTGTGAACCTGTGGATGAAATATATATCCTATGGTGTGCATAAACTGAAGAAATAGTAATGTACCAGTGTTAAATAAAATGAACTTCAAAATACACATCATGTCCCATAGGAATCTATTTGCATTGATGTTAAACTGGGTCAGCTACTGTAGAAATATTAGGATTTTATGCACCGTTCACTGAAGTTACTTTTCAGTACTAGAAAACAAATATGTATTTCAGGTGGATGTATATTTCTGAGAATAATCTTGTGAAAAGTTGATTATGAATCCACATACATGAACATGAATGAATTTAGGTAGTGTATATAGGACACATATATTTTATATTTTGAAAAATTTGGAGAGTATATATATATATATATATATATATATATATATATATATATATATATACACACACACAAAACACAAACACAGACAATAAAACGTAGCAATATATATGCCAATCGAAATTCTTCATGAAATATATATCATCCACTGATGCAAAAATATTTATTTTACTTAACATGGATTTATGTATAATGTTTTTCTACTAGGAGGCTCCCCCATACGTTGAATTTTCAGTTCCAACAGCGTTTAGGAGAAGTGATGTCTTCTCACAATTTGAATCTGCTAAGTCAGCCACCTCACAAGAATATACGTGTGATACCATGTGGGATTCTATATGTGCATATAAAATACATGTGGTGAATAGGCTACAGAGAAAGGGAGCCAGGTATTCACATATTTTTTAACTTTAAAAACACATGGAGAATTATTTCAATTAAAAATTAGCTAGATTTATAACACCTACCCTATATCATGCAAAAGGCAACTCCAACTATACACCATGCCTCCTCTGAACTGCTTGTATTTCTATTCTATTTGGGTTATTTTCCTCCATCATATTAGTATTAGTAGTCATAGTCTAGTAGGATATGGATTAGTGCCAGGGGTCCCGGCCAGCAGGACACATCAACGTGGGCATCGAACATAGTTGGGGAGGAATGAAGGGACAAGAGACAGGAGAGATGACAGCCAGACAGGAGTTCTGATCAAGCTGCAAACTTTTATTGTTCTCACAGGGTGTTTATATGCTGCCGATGGGAAAACTCTCTTATCGGCAGTTGCTGGATGTCTTCACAGGGTTAGATAACCTCAGGATATTTCAGCAAGACAGATCGCGACAGGATGTCTCAGGGAGATAGATGGTTGTGGGATATCTCCCAGGCAGGATGTCTCCCAGGGTGCTGTTTCTTGTAAGTGTCAGGCTATTCTTTGAAGGAGAACTTCCTTCTAGGCACTGACATCTCCCCCTTTCTTATATAAAATATTTGACCTACCTTACCGGCCATGTTTTTAGGGGGGGTTAGAAGCTCTGTTTCTCTAGGAGGCCTTAGAATATCTCCTGATCCGAACAAGCATCTTTACTAGCAGATTTCGTGGTGGCCTTGGCATGTTTTTGGAGGAGATGGCCTTGAAGGGGAAGCATGCCAACCGCCATGCACCAGAGCGTGTCACTCAGAGGTCTTGTGTTTGGGGATCCGTGGATTCATCCTTTTGCAGTCCTTCCTGCACCCTCCGATATTATGGCCTAACGTCCTCACTCCATGGGTGCGTCTTCCCCCAAGCCGAAGGGCCCATGGAGACGAACCCTTATGGCAAGGGCAGAAGATGGTTTGTCAGAGCTTTTACTTATAGTTTTATGTAAGAAAGAGAGATCTGTGGGGATGTAAACTTAAGAAATAAGCCTGTGAGAAGGGTAGAACATCCTTTTTAAAGTTGACAGCATGGTCTTCCATCTCCAGATGATGATAGTGGATCTGTATGGGCTTAGAGGCCATAATATTAATGTGTTCTTTAATAAATTGTACCACACTGTTTATAATGCAGGGTCCTATGGTCACCATTAAACGTAAACCCAACAAAGGGCCTAATAGGGGAAGAAGGTAGGGTAGAAATCCATTAAGCTTAGTCCAGAGGGGATTTTCAAATAGTTCTCTTCATCTCTTTTCTAGATCTTCTTGAAGCTGCATAAATTTAGTGCATACTATGAATGATTTATTGGCATAAAAGCAGCATCGTTCCCCTAAGGCCAATCAAATATCTCCCTGGTTAGCAGTCAGCAAATCTAAGCCTAGTCTGTTTTGAAGGAACACTTTTGCCAGGAAGTCTATTTGGTCCTACAAATCTTTAATGGTTTCTGATAGAGTTTGTACATCATTTTAAGTTGTTGAGACATGCGATGGTAAGGGTGTATAGCCGTGCCAAAGCCAGTGTACCTGTGCCCACAGCAGCTGTTATTCCAAGGCTGGCAATAAGTGGTAAGGCCTGTATCACCCGCCTCTGTCTTTTGACTAAGGTGTCTAGGCTAGAGGTTCGTCTCCTGGGACAATAGTTATATCAGGGAGTAATAAGGCAAGAACACAGTCACTGGTCCAATTCGCTGGAAGCCTGGGGAAGGCCACATTTCCTCCACACATAACAACTGTGCCATTGGGGGGACAAAGAGATGGGATGGGTGAGGAATAATTTTGTACTGTTGAGCAATTTCCAAAGGAAGTAATTCCAAAATCCATATCATAAGTATTATTCTGCATCGCACCTAAAAGACATAATGTAAAAGTGCCTATAGGCTATTTTTTAAAGGGAAATCCGGGTTGGCATGTATTATCATTGTCCATAGTAAAATTAATAGGAACTGCCATAGGAATGCTTGCCCCTGTTGTCATGCAGAGCCAGCAATTACCAGCAAGGGTGGGGTTGGAATTACTAAGGAAGGAGAAGGTAGTTTGCAAAATATCTAATGTATTGGTATCTAAACCTGGGAACTGGGATTTCGGCTACATTAAGGGATGATATGTGAGCTCAGGGATTTGGGGTTTCAAAAGTTTGATTATCTGAGGATGCTTGACAGAATAAGTGGGTCCTCTACCATCAGAGACCCCTGTAGGGGCCTTAATGGGCCAGTCGGAAGGTTTTCCGACAGTGCCTTGGCACCCAGCTGACTTTAGCTTGGTGTATTTGCCTTCTCCTCCCCGGACAAAGAGAACGGGGGTATAATGAATAGTGGACCCCCTGCTTCATGAGTTTTAATTAGGGAGGCTTCAAAAAATCATTTTCCCTGCTTTTTAACACAAATTGAGGCTGACACATAACAAGAGGCATGCATCGCCTGGGTATGCGTACGGGTTGCAGAACAATTTTGGAGAGCTTTACTTGTACTAGGGGGAATAATCTTTGGCTTGTTAACACATACCCATTTAGGCTGATGAACTCCTCTGAGTTTACGTTCAACCTCGGCACGGAGGTAAGCCACCTTAGTCATGCAGTCAGGAGTCTGGGTCCAACTAGTGGAAGCCTGAGTCCAAGATCCTCCCTTGCATTCACGGGGGCGGGGGGGCAAAAAGGTACTCCATGATGTTGGAAGGTGGAGGGCCAAGGCCTCCGTGCACAAACCTGTTCAGCATAAGTTCCTTAAGCAGGATCCTCACACAGATTGTTGGATGGATCCGAAAAAGAGGAAAAATTGTACTCATGGGGAGGGCCTCCGTCCCCGGTTTGAGGTAAGTCATTAACCTGTTTAACCAGGTGTTCTGTTAACCATCTTGGGGCTGCTAGCTCTTGGTCCAAAACACAAGCTGAGCCTCGTTCCCAGATGAGGACAGGATCTGGGCGTTTCCATTTATTTGTAAGGGGATTTCGCCATATAACAGGTGGGTGATCAGAATTGGAAAAGGGATGCCAGTGTCTGTCTGCAGCCGAAAGGCCTTCACTGTCTAGGGTAAGAAAAAAAAAAGGGCAAATAATGCATGGTTAAGGCAATGCCTGTGAGTGGTAAATACAAGGGCGGAAGCCTTAAGGCGGGATAGCCAAGTCTTTAAGGTAAGGTGGAACGTTCCACAATGCCTCGGCCCTGAGGTTTGTATTGAATTCCAGTAGTATGACAAAATTGCAAGGTAGCACAAAACTGTTTAAAATTGGCACTGGTATATGGAGGACAATTATCTGTTTTAATATGTATTGGTTTACCCATTATGGAAAAGGCTGAAACAAGATGAGAAAGGACATCTTTGGTAGCCTCTCCAGAATGTGGTGATGCAAAAATAAAGCTGCTGAAGGTATCGATAGAAACATGTATATATTTGGTTTATCCAAATTCAGGAAAATGAGTAACATCCATTTGCCAAACCTGATTTGGCAGTAATCCTCAGGGGTTAACTCCCAAGTGTTGAATCGGGAGAGAGAGAGTGCAAGCAGGGCATTCTTTTACTATTTCTCGTGCCTGTTGCCTGGTAGTTTTACAAACTAATCAAAGGCTCTGGGAATTTAGTTGGTGAAGATTGTTTAGCTCCATGGCCTTTTGAATGGAGCCACCAAAAATTGGAAAGATGGTAGGAATTGCTGCATCAGCTTAAGCATTACCTGTGTTAGAGGACCGGAAAGATCAGAGTGTGCCCTGATGTGTCCTAACAAAAATGGGTGTTGTTTGGCCTGAATTAGCTGCTGAAGCTGGTGAAACAGAAATGCCGCATTGGAAGAAGCTTTAATGGCGGGTGAAATCTCCAGCAGGGGCACAGAATGAGCAATGTAGGCACTGTCTGTATGAATATTAACAGGATTATCACAAAATGTTATAAAAACTTGTGTTATGGCAAACAATTTCACAAACTGTGCTTAATGATAGACAGTATCAAAGGTGGTAGGCTGGTTATTTACAACAAAGACCGCACAGCCATTACTGGAACCCTCTGTAAAGACAGTAAGGGCTTGAGGACTGGGAGCCTTTTGAGTAATTTTGGGAAAAATGAATGGATGTATCTGGACAAAATGTAAAAGGGTGTCATTGGGGACATGGTTATCAATTGTTCCCAAATGGCCTGATTGGGCAATACCCCATTCATCCCCTCTCTGTAGTAAAAATTGGGTTTGGTGATTAGTATATGGAATTAAAATATTATCAGGGTCTTTGCCAAAAATGTTGTCGAGAAAGCAAACGACCTTTAATAATAATAGAAGCTACCTGAGCAAGATAAACGGTAATAAACTTGGAGGATGTGGTGGATAAATGGACCCAAAGCAAGGGGAAGCCTTTATTTTTAAAAAATGGATATCCTGTCAAAATTTTTCTGAGGGTATATGAGGAGCGTGTAAAAGAACCAGAACCAGAGGAAGGTTATAAGAAATTTGTGTAACAAACTGTTTGGCAATGGCTTCTGTGACTTGGTTTAATGCCTGTCATGCCTCGGGAGTAAGCTTTTGAGGGGAAGAGGGGTAGGAATCACCTCTCAAAATATCATTAAGGGGCAAAAGTACACAAGTGGGTAATTTTAAATATGTTCTTAGCCATTGAATATCTCCCAGTAATTTTTGAGAATCATTAAGGGTGTGAAGATGGTCCACACGTAGTTGTATTTTAGGAATTTGGATCTGATTATCTTGAAGTTTAAGGCCCAAATAGGTATAAGGGTCCTGTGTTTAAACCTTATCAGAAGCTATCTGTAGTCTCAAGGTAGTGAGTGTTTTCTAAAGGTCCAAGTAACAATTATTAAGGTCATGGTAATTAGGTGCAGCAATTAAAGAATCATCCATATTATGTAAAACATAAAATTGTGGTCATCACTCTCTCACAGGGTCTACTGCTTGAACAGCTTATTTTTAGCAAAGACTAGAGCTGTTGGCCATACCTTGGGGAAGAACCTTCCATTGAAATCTCTGCATAGGGCCGTGGAAATTAATGCAAGGGAGACTAAAGGCAAAATAGGGTCTATCCTCGGGATGTAAAGGAATGGTAAAAAAGCAAACTTTTAAGTCAATAACCATTTTACAATAGTTTTTGGGAATAGCCACTGGTGTGGAAATTCCAGGCAGTAGTGCTCCCATCAGGCACATAACTTTATTAATGGCACACAAATATTGTAAAAGACGCCACTTGCCTGATTTTTTCTTGATAACAATAGGAGTATTCCATGGTGAGGTTGAGGGCTCTACATGGCCGGCTGCCAGCTGTTCCTGCACTAATATGGAGGCAGCCTCCAATTTTTCTGGGGGGTAAGGGGCCACTGATCCACCCACACAAGAGTCTGAGTCTCCAAAATAATTTTAGCTGCATGGGGTACAGGAGGGTCAGGAACTGACACTAAAAATCAGAATACCCAAGTCCATATGTATTTGTTTTTTTTATGGGTTTTATAGTCCCCACCCGTCCTTGTCTCAGTCTCACAAGGCCTGTACCAGGGACAAAATTCATACAAAGCATTTGATGAGTCACCATGGAATTGGGACTGGCAAGAATAACTTCCATTTGACTCAAAATATCTCGGCCCCATAGGTTAACAGGGAGGTCAGGAACAATGAAAAGAGTGACAGTCACCTTATTACCCTCTTTATCAGTCCAGCTAAAAGCCCTAGAACTGACATGGAAATTTTTTGACTCTTAACCCTTTTAGATCATTCAAGGATGGGGTGATGGGCCAACCTGATGGCCAGTATTTGTGAGAAATAATTGTGGCATCAGCTCCAGTATCTAGAATTCCTTGGAATTCCTTTCCTTCAATAAGTAAGGTAAGGGTGGGTCTATTATGAGAAATGGGCTGAACCCAATATACATCAGAGGAGCCGAAGGAGGCTGTCCCCCGTTGTAGGTTTGGGCAGTGGAAGTGCCTCCTGAATCCAAGGGAAGGAATGTTAATTGTGCAAGTCTTGTTCCTGCTGGGATGGCCGGAACTCCATTAATAGCTGTTGCCAGTATTTTTATTTCTCCAGTGAAATCATTATCATTAATGCCAGGGAAGACCTGAACAGCATTTAACGTAGCAGAGGCTCTTCCAAGAATAAGGGCACTTGTATGAGATGAAGGGGGACCCATAATTCTAGGGGGTATTATCTGGTGCCCTTGCATTGAGTCTAATATTGTATCGGTGGTAGCACAGAGGTCCAATCCTGCGCTGCCTGGGGTGGCTAGTTGGAGGGAGGCAATTGTGGGGAAGAATTTTGTGGTAGGTTTGGAGTTTGGGAGGGAACAAACCTTATTGCCCCTGGTTTTGTCCTGGGGGAGGTCGTGGCCAGGGGCTGGCCCTGCAGGGAGTTTCCTGAGAAGCAGGAAGAAATAGACTGTCTGAGGCCATTTGTCTTAGATCTACACTTACTGGCCCAGTGATGACATTTACCACATCTAGAACAAAGGGTAGCTGGGGGCGATTTAGCCCCAGTTTGAGGAGACGATATTCCTAGGCTTTGTTTGCCTTTCGGACACTTGCGTGCAAAATGGCCAGGTTGTTTACAAGTAAAGCAAGTACATGAGCCAGGATTGTGAAAGGCCTTGGTAAAGGGGGCACGTAGGGCGAGACCCATGGCATGGGCTGCACCCACCCCTGCACAGAGTCTAATAAAGTCAGAAAGTTTTCCTTTTTCCTTATGTGGTCGAAGAACATCCTGACATGCCGGGTTGGCGTTTTCAAAGGCAAGATATTTTACAAAAGTTCTTTCGCTTTCGCTTAGTCCAAGCAAGCAATCTGCAGCTAGGTTAAGCCGGGGAACAAAGTTTCTATAAGGGTCGTTGGGTCCTTGTCAAATTTTTGCCAAAGAAGTGGTAGCCGAGCCCGTTTGAGGGAGGCATCTCCAAGCATGTAAGCCAGCCATCTGAATCTGCGCCAAAAGTCCAGCAGGGAAACGTGCCTATTTAGTTTTAGTGTCAAATGGCTCATAGCCCACTAGCTTAACATAAGTTCAGGATTTATAGGAGGCCTTAGTTAATTTTTTTGAGCAGTTTCCTGACAGTGCTCCTTGAAATCTGCATTCCATAACAGGAAATCTCTGGCACTGAGGGTAGCTCGGTCTAAAAATTTCCAATCATTGGGAGTAAGCCATTGTGCGCTGTGGCTTTCTAATAAAGTCAACGTGTAGGGCACAGTGGGGCCATTGTAAGCACAAGTCTTTTTATGTTTTTCAAGAAAATGCAGGCTTAATTTTTTGTAGACACTCTGGGTTCCTTCCTGCCTAGGGGTGAACTCTTCATCCTCTGAGTCCTGATCTCCTTGATCCATTTCCCCCGCTTCCTCCTCTTGATCCTCCTCTAAGTCTTTGACCTCAGCCTTTGCAGGCATATCTATCTGACTGCGGGTGACTGGGAAGGCGAGAACAGGCTGATGGAGTGGCTTAGCCTTTGTATTAGACCACCGTGGGCCAGCTTTCATTGACTCCATGCCTAAGGCTAATGAACAGAGCTCAGAGTCAAGGGATCTTAATTCTTTTAAAAGTTTGATCTGTTCCCGTCTATGTTGGAGAGACTCTCACAAGGGAGCCAGGCTAGGCAAGGGAAGTGGGGAAAAAATATCTGGGTGGTATTTTGCTCCTGAAGGGCTGGAGCACAAAAGGCAGGAGGGATATAGGAGGTAGGTAGATGTGTAAGTCCTATAGGCTGTGGCAGGGTCCTGAGAGGTGGCACATCTTCTGAATGGTAGCTTGCTGCTTCCTTCTCCAAGGTAGCCTCCGTCCCAGGGGTCAATGTGTCTCTGGGATTTAAAACTCGATAAAGGCGTCTGGTAACCATTAGAGCCTTATTCATTAGGGTGGTATTTTGAGGGGGACCAGGAAGGTTCCCAGGGTCCTGGGGAGACTGAGAAGGGTCAATGTCTATACTAACTGATGGGCATGCCTTGGGGAGACGAGAGGTGTTTTGCATAGTCTCTTCTCCAATCCTGACAAGTTGTAAGGGACCATTGTCAAAGGGTGAACTTTTAAGAATTTCATTAATTAAGTTCCAGTAAGAAAATGTGGGAACTGGCACTTTTTCTGGGCCAAAGGTTTAATAATAATGTTTTAAACAGTCTCTTACTCTAAGCCATTTTTACCATCAATGGTCACTTCAAGGTGAAACCATGGACACAATTCTCCTATGTATTAGAAAAAAAAATTTAAGTCCTTTTTCTTAACACACACCCCCATGTCTTGAAGGACTCCTTGAGGCCTGACAAAAACAAATCATGTGGCGAAACTGCTTGTCCCATGGTGGGTCACTCAGCGTGCATCATCCCCACTCTCCTCCTGGATCTGTCTCTTGGTGGTGTCTGCTGAGGCAATCGCAAGCTCCACTTGATGAAGTCTTCCAGGAGGACGGGGTTCCCAATGAGTCAAAGGCTTGAGCCCCAGTCAGTGGGTGCCAGTAGTCCCTGCTGGAAAGACACATCAACAGGGGCAGCGAACCTAGATGCGGAGGAATGAAGGGACAAGAGACACGAGAGATGACAGCATGACAGGAGTTCTGATCAAGCTGCAAACTTTTATTTTTCACACAGGGGCATTTATATGCTGGAGATGGGAAAGCTCTCTTATCCGAAGTTTCTGGATGTCTTCACAAGGTGAGATAAACTCAGGATGTTTCAGGAAGACAGATGGCAACAGGATGTCTCAGGGACACAGTTGGCTACAGGATGTCTCCCAGACAGGATGTCTCCATGGGGGCTGTTTCTTGTAAGTGTCAGGCTATTCTTTAAGGTGAATTCCTTCTACCCCTGACAGTCAGGGATTCAGTATTTCGAATGGAAAATTGGAAAAAGAATCCAATGTGTATTCAAAACAATGCCTTGACATTACCTTCATCGCAAGTAAGACACAATTAGAGGAGAAGAGTTAGAAAATCTGTGAATACACATCTGGAATAGAAAATGCTCAGGAGTTCACAACCTTGGAGGTGGTATAGGAGTTTCCAAAAGTAAGGGACAGGGTAAAAACTCCACAAACATGGAGCTCTGCTGGCCTAAAGATTTCTTGAGAAACTTCATCTGAGGTTGTTTTTAGGAGCTTTAGCTTCCTTTGTAATGAGACGATCAAAGCTGGGTCAGAATCTATGTGACCTAGAGGACATTGTTTCTTATTTTCCAATGAACATGAGGCAGCAGTGCTGAATTCTCTCTTTGTAGGTAAACTGTGGCCACTGGTGGCTAAGTGTCTCCCAGTGTGGAATGTGAAGCCATTGGTCATCCTCCAATTTTTGTGGTGTTTCTTGCAGCTGCACTGGGAGTTTGATATTTGCTTCACGAAATACAAGAAGTTCAACTGGGACACAGTGATGGAGGGAGTTCTGTCACGTGTGGTGGGTAAGGGTCTGCATGAGAATGCACCAACTAGGCTTCTATCCCACATAGCTTGCCCCCTTGACCATAGCAATCTGATTGTAAACATTGCCCTGAATCCTCTCCATATAACAAGATGCCTTTACATACAAGGGTCTGTGGCTTGTAGCATGTCAGTCACAAACCATTTGGAAGCGAAGGGCAGATGCAGATGACCCGACCACAGATGTTTTAACACACACCTGCACACCACTGCTCTAGGCCGACTACTCAGCAGGCTCCAAATTACTGGCATCTCTGTTCTACACCATTTTCATGAAATCCAGTCAATCAAGGCACTGTCTGGAACACTGATGGTCATCAATAGGACATCCAAAGGTTCTCCATGGCCACCTGGTCATGGGAATGTCAAAAATTTAAAGGTGTTTATCTAGCCATTTTTCAAGGGTGAACTTGGAGGCACTGTGGGTTTCAATTCATTCAGGAACGATTAAATGGAGAGGAAGCTCATTTCAATGAAAGCTCTGGAGAACTATCACACGCAAGGCTTCCCAAAGAAGGGCCAAAAGGTCCCATGAAGCCAGACCTACTGAGGTCTAAAATTTGAGGTCCATGTGTGTTTTGACTTGCAACTATGGCTGCCAAGTCTTTAAGAATAAAATCATGTGATATTCTTCCCGAGATTCCCAGTGCTCTGTGGAAAGCCAACCTGGGCCCAGATCTCACTTTCCAAGGGCGACTCTCATGTGTGACCTCCTAAAATCCCAACACAATACAAGGCAATACTTCTTTGAGGTAAGTTCCAGAACTCAGTCTCTAAATAGAATCACACCAGTGTTCAAGCCCAGGTGGACCCAGTCATCTATTCCAAGCGCCACACAAATGACCGCAATTAAAGTCAAGACACTCCCACATGGCCCTCATTTTCTTCCATATAGACACTCATCATAACCTCTGGCTGGAGGTTTCCATGAGGGGCACAGCCCAAGACAGTGTCCAAAATAAGCTCCCTTGCATCCATTTGCCTAAAGTCAGTGTGGCCGGGACATCCTTCCTGTGAACCAGGAGTGTTCAAAGAGGCCTGCCGTTAATATTGCTCTTATTCTCGATTTTGAGGCCTACTGACTGTGGGGTTTAGATTCTTTATGTTAATTGGAGTCATGAGAAAACCCAAGAACCTATGGTCTAGTGTCTGCAGGGCTTTGAAGAACTAATTTGACGCAAAGGATCTGTATTCTCAATGATGGAAGTCAGAAACCTTACAGAGGAAGGTGAGAGACTTCATCCAAAATTACTGCTCTTTTGGCTTTTTGATTTGGATGCACACATGGGATTTTTCTTTAGATCCATCAGGTGCTGAGAATCTAAGCCACAGCCTCACACAGGGCCAAGAGGCTGATTCAGACACATCCCTTTCCAAAGCAATTAAGAAAGAGCCACAGGTAATGTCCATACATTTCCATTTGAAAACTGTTTTCTTCAGGCTTCAAAAAGGCGTAGCCTGAGGCAAAGACCTTCCTGACATTCAGGGCAACAGAAGGATATGTAAGCAAAAGGCCCAAAGCGGGGTTTCTCCACTGAGACTTTCCTGGTCACACTGATATCTGAGTTTTCTGAGATGCTCATCATTTCCTTCAGCTCTCTAGTGCATGGCCGTATCACAGAGCGTGGAGGTGGTACATATCTTGGACACAATACCATGAGCGTATTCTGGAGATTGCCCATAATTCAGGTAGAGAACAGGAACTTAAGAAGATATTAGGTGTTGCCCATCCATTAGGCAAGCCGCAGACCATTCATAAATTGGGCAGAATGAATGCTGGGAAGATTTCTACTAGAAAGGACACATGTATTTATGCATTCTCTTTTCTATTGTCTACAACCATGGACACAGTGGGATACACAGACATAGAAAGACTAGCCTTGTCAAACGACTTACTAGAATCGGTTCACACCAAACCAAACAAACCGACTTTCTTACCTATTCTCAGAACATGAGACAAAACCACAAACAAATACCCACACCCACACCCACACAGACCCCCAAGTACGTCTGTGACAATATGGAGTGTCGTTTGATAGTGGGCCATAATAAATTCCCTCATAATGGGCTGTCCTGTCTCAGATCTAGTCTCTGTGGCAAACTTTGTGAAGCTGTAAGGAGCCAGTGGTGAGCCACTATCTGCTTTCTCAGGAAAGGCCCCTCTTCAGACCTTCCTGGCATTTGGCCATCCTCACATAAGTAGGTACCAAGAAAGACTGACTCTGTCTTTGGTAAATCCGAAAAATTTTGACCACTGGGACTGGGACTGGGACTGGCTCTGGATGCCTGGCTACCTGGATCCCAAGTTCAGAGAATGCCATCACCAAGGAAGTGAGGTGAGGTCACTTCCTTCAGGAACTGAATGAGGTCCCTACCTTGGCAACCACTTTGTCCTAACAGTTGCTTCCAAGGGTCCCATGAGATGGAGGCTGCACCTACTTACTCTGACATTTTCACAAGTTAGAATGGTATACAACCATAGGCACCCAGGAACAGCTCTCCACACAGGCCTGGTTTGCTGCATCTTATTTACATTAAGAAGAGAGAGGCTGATTCCGACACAACCCTTCATCCTGACCAGGTTGTTTGCCATGGAAGATGACTTTTGCTCTCTGAGGTCCTTAATAGCTGCCTACATCTTCTCCAGGGATCATTTCTTTAATGACCTTCGAGGTTCTCAGCAGGTGAAAGATCCCTTAATTTCTGTCTTGTAAGACCAACTCTGTCCCTGCTCTTCTGTAAAGTTAGATTGAGGGAAGAGTGTATGGTTAGGGTTAATAACATGTTCAATCTGTGTTAGGAACTATTCTGCTGGATGAATAATGTTATTGGGAACCTACAATATTTATAAGAATATGTAGGTGAAATATATGTATGAAAACAGAAATCTAAGATTTGAAGCCCTGAAGGGCATTGGGCCCTTCATTGGGATACTTAGTGTTGACTTACTTTCTGCACAGATGTCTCAGATAAATCCATATACAATGGCATAGGACCTTGTACATTGGATGATTGAATGTGGAAGAGAACATCGAGTCAAAATGGGATAGTAGGTAAGATTAGGAAGATAGTTGGTAGGTTTTGGAAGGAGAGTGAGTATAGGATTTGGAAAAAAAACTTCTTTAGCAATAGGGTTTCTGTTAGAGGGTGAAGGTAAATGTCAGCACATATGAAGATTCAGTCACAACGATGAACTTTGGAAAATATGTAGGAAATCAGATAATAACAGAGACATTACAAAATCAGGGAAAGTATAAAGTGAGTGATAGGATTAGACATTTTGAACAGGGTTGAGTTTGACTATATAATCTTAGGAAGAAACAAATATGTAGTCACCAATAGGATTGACATTTGAGAGTATTAGGCAATGTGGACATGGATGTTTTTAGTAATCCCTGTTCACTTTCCTTTTAGGCTTTGGTACAATCATAAGTGTGACCTTTGCATTTTGTGTCCAGAATATTACTGTGATAAAATGTATATGTAGATCGTGTGACATGAGTATTTCTTCCAGCATTTCTGGGAGCAATATTTTGAAGTCCTATAAATTAGTATTGGTGGTACAAAGAGGTATACACTGTGTCTATGAATATAGAGACAGTGCATGAATAGACCACATTGTGAATAAATAATATAACTGGTCCCACTTTAAATAATAGATTGAATTGATATCTGAAAATATATAAGAAATCTTATATCGATATACCATCATTCATTCCAACCAGCAATAGATCTAATGGTAATATTAGGGTTATGGTTTATCACGAAGTGTCTTTGAGTTTTGCTTCAAAAGTGATCATGGAAATCGAAAATAATGTGTTTGGAAAGAAGTCTCATGAAAAGACCCATCAAAAACATGGAGGAACACAAGTGTTCTGTAGAATAAAGTGATTGAAAGTGAACAAAATGCCTATTAATTTGCAAAGTTTTGGATGAAACATATTTGCTATGATGAGCATAAACTGAAGAAATAGTAATGTACCAGTGTTGAATAAAATAAATGTCAAAATGCACAACATGTCCCATAGGAATCTACTTGCATTGATGTTAAACTGGTTCAGTTACTGTGGAAATATTAGGATTTGTATGCACCATTCACTGAAGATAGTTTTCAGTACTAGGAAACAAATATGTATTTCAGGTGAATGAATAATTTTGAGAATACTCTTGTGAAATTTTGATTATAAATATACATACTTGAATATGAATGAGTTTAGGGAGTATATAACAAGATATATATTTCATATTTTGAAAAATCTGGAGAGTGTGTGTATATATATATATATATATATATATATATATATATATATATATATATATATATATACACATACACAAACACACAGACATTAAAAATAGCATAATATATTCCAATTGAAATTCACCATGAAATATATGTCATCTACAGATCCAAATATATTTATTTTATTGAATATAGATTTATGTATAATGTTGTTCAACAAGGAAGCTCACTCATAGATTGAATTTTCAGTTCCAACAGCGTTTAGGAGGAGTGATCTCTTACAATTTGTATCTGCCAAGTCAGTCACCTCACAAGAATGTACGTGTGGTATCAGGTAAGATTCTATAATTGCATGTAAAAATATATGTGCTGAATAGGCTACAGAGAAAGGGATGCCTTGACATTACAATCACCGAGACTAAGGCACAGTTAGAGGAGAAGAGTTAGAAAATCTGTGAATAAATATCTGGAATGGAATGTGCTCAGGAGTTCACAACCTTGAAGACGGTAGAGGAGATTTCAAAAGTAAGGGACAGGGAAAACAGTCCACAAACATGGAGCTCTGGTTCCCTAAATCCTTCTTGAGAAACTGACTCTGAGTTTGGGCACTTGAAATATATGTTGTTGTCGGGAGATTTAGCTTCCATTGTAGTGAGACAATCAAAGCTGTGTCTGCATCTATGTTACCTGGAGGACATGGTTTCTTATTTTCCACTGAATATGTGGCAGCAGTGCTGAATTCTCTTTTGTAGGTAAACTGTGGCAACTGGGGGATAAGTGTATCCACATGTCCACTGTGAGGCCATTTGGTCATCCTCCACTTTTCGTGGTGTTTCTTGCTGCTGCACTGGGATTTTGGTATTTGCTTCATGATATACAAAGAATTCAACAGTTACCCGGTGCGTGAGTGAGTTCAGTCACTTTTGGTAGGTCAGGGTCTGCAGGAGAATGCACCAACCAGGCTTATATCCCACATGACTTTCCCCCTTGACCATAGCAACCTGATTCTAAACATTGCCCTGAATCCTGTCCATATGACAAGATGCCTTTACATACAAGGGTCTGCTGGCTGCACCATGTCAGTCACAAGCCATTTGGAAGCCAATGGAAGATCCACATGGCCCCACCACAGTTGTTTTATTACACACCTGCCCACCACTGCTGTAGGCCCACTCCTCAGCAGGCTCCAACTTCCTGGTATCTCTGTTCTGAACCATTTTCATGAAAACCAGTCAATCAAAGCACTGTCTTGTAATCTCATGATCAGCCACAGGATATCCAAAGATTCTCCAGTGCCACCTGGTCATGGGAAGTTTCAAAATTTCTTGGTATTTATCTAGCCATTTTTCAAGGTTGAAGTTGGAGGCACTGTGTGTTTCATTTCATTCTGGAACTATTACATGGTTAGGAAGCTCGTTTCAATGAAATCTCTGGAGAAGTCTCACAGGCAAGGCTTCCCAAACAGTGGCCAAATGATCACATGAATCCAGGCCCATTAGGATCTACATTGTGACATCCATGTGTGTTTTGACTCTCATATATGGCTGCCAAGTCTTTCAGAATAAAATCATGTGGTAACCTGGCTGAGATTCCCAGTGCTCTGTGAACAGCCACCCTGGGCCTAGATCTCATTTTCCAAGGGTGACTCTCATGTGAATCCTCCTAAAATCCCAACACCATTCATGGCAATACTTCTCTGAGGTGAGGTCCACAACTCAGTCTCTAAGGGGAATCACAACAGAGTTCAAGCCAAGGTGGACCCAGTCATCCCTTCCAACGCCCACACATGACCACAATTAAAACCAAAACACTCCCACATGGCCCTCATCTTCTTCCATATGGACACTCATCATTACCTCTGGCTTGAGGTTTCCATGAGGGGCACAGCCCAAGACAGTGTCCAAAATAACCTCCATTGCCCCTCATTTGCCTAAAGTCAGGGTGGCCTGGACATTCGTCCAGGGAACCAGGAGTGAGCAAATAGGCCTGCTGTTAATATTGCTTTGCTCCTTCATTTTGAGGCCTACTGACTGTCAGGTATAGATTCTTTATGTGATTTGGATTCTGGAGAAAACCCAAGCACCTATGGGATAGCCTCTAAAGGGCTTTGAAGAACTCATTTGATCCAAAGGTTCCTATTCTCACTTGAAGGAGGTAAGGAACCTTACAGGGGAAGGCGAGAGACTTCTTCCATAATGACTGCTCTTTTGGCCAATTTAGTTTTGGATGCAAACATGGGATTTTCTTTACATCCATCATGTGCTGAGAATCTAAGCCAAAGCCTAACACAGGACCTAGAGCCTGATTCAGACATATCCCTTTCCAATGCAATTAAGCAAAGAGTCACAGGTGATCCCCATTGATTTCCATTTGAAAACTGTTTTCTTTAGGCTTCCCAAAGGGGTGGCCAGAGGCAAAAAGCTTCCTGACATTGAGGGCAACAGAACAATAGGTACCAAAGCAGTATTTCTCCACTGAGACTTTCCTGATCACACTGATATCTAAGTTTTCTGAGATGCTTGCCATTCCCTTCAGCTATCCAGTACATGGCCATGTCACAGAGCTTGGTGGTGGTACACATCTTGGACACAAAACCATGAGCCTATTCTGGAAAGTGGCCAGAAATCAGAAAGAAAACAGGAACTTAGGAAGATATCAGGGGTTGCCCATCGATAATGCAAGCCACAGTCCATTCATAAATGGGAAGTATGAATCCGGGGAAGCTTTATACTAGACAGGACACATCCATTGAAGCATTCTCTTTTCTAATGTCTACAACCACGGACACAGTGGGATACACAGACCTAGAAACACTTGCCTTTTCAAACGACTTACTAGAATCAATTAACTCCAAACCAAACAAACTGCCTTTCTTACCTATTCTCAGAACTTGAGACAAAACCACAAACCCACATCCACACCCACAAATGCACCTCCTTCCCCCAAGTAGGTCTGTGACTATCCGGAGTGTCCTCTGACTGGTGGGCCATACTATGTTTCCATGAAATGGCCTGTTCTGTCTCAGATCTGTTCTCCTTGTCCAACTCTGTGATGTTGACAGGAGCCAGCGGTGAGCCACAACCTGGTTTCTCAGGAAAGGGCCCTCTTCAGAGCTTTACTGGCATTTGGCCATCCTCACATCAGTAGGTACCAAGAAAGACTGACTCTGTCCTTGGTAAATCCAAACAAGTGAGATCACTGGGACTGGGACTGGGACTGGCTCTGGGTGCCTGGCTTCCTGGACCACATGTTCAGAGATTTCGAACACCAAGGAAATGACGTGAGGTCACTTCCTTCAGGAACTGAATGAGGTCACTGCCTTGGCAAACACATTGTCCTAATAGTTGCTTCCAAAGGCCCCATTAGATGGAGGCTGCCCCTAGTTCCTGTGACACTTTCACAAGTTAGAATGGTATATCATCCATAGGCACTCCAGAACAGCTCTCCACACTGGCCTGTTTTGGTCCATCTTCTCTACACTAAGAAGAGAGAGGCAGATTCAGACACATCCCTTCATCCTGACCAGGTCGTTGGCCATGGAAGGTCACTCTTACTCTCTCAGGTCTTTCATAGCTGCCTACATCTTCTACAGGGATCATTTCTGCATGGACGTTTGAGGTTCTCAGCAGGTGGAAGATCCCCTAAATTCCTGTATTGTAAGACCAACTCTTTCCCTGCTCTTCTGTAAAGTTAGATTGAGGGAACAGTGTATGGTTAGGGTTAATAACATGTTCGATTTGGGTTAGGAATTGTTCTGCTGTATGAATAATGTTATTGGGAACCTGCGATATTTATAAGACTATAGAGGTGAAATATAAGTATGAAAACAGAAATCTAGGAATGATTGGAAGTCCAGAAGGTCATTGGGCACTTGATTGGTATACATAGCTTTGAATTACATTCTGCACAGATGTTTCAGTTAAATAGATAATCATGGTAATAGGACCTTGTACATTGGATCATTGAATATAGAAGAGAACATCCACTCAAACTGGGATAGTTGGTAGGATAAGGAAGATAGTTGGTAGGTTTCAAAAGAAGACTGAGTAAAGCATTTGGACCAAAAGTTCTTTAGCAATAGGGATTCAGTGAGAGAGTGAATGTCAATGTCAGCACATGTGAAGAGTCATTCACAATGATGACCTGGAGAAAAGGTGTAGGAAAGCATTTATCAATAGAGACATTAGGAAATCAGGCAAAGTTCAAAGTGTGTGATAGGAAAATACATTTTTAACAGGGTTGAGGTTGAATATATAATGTTAGGAAGAAACAAATATGTAGTCACCAATAGCAATGATATTTGAGAGTGTTAGGGAACAAGGACATGGATGATGTTAGTAATACATGGTCACATTCAATTTAGGCTTTGGTACAATCATAAGTGTGACCCTTGTATTTTGTGTCTGGAATATTACTGAGATAAATATATATGTATATCAGGTGAGTAGAAAATTCATGATGAAATATATATCATCTACAGATCCAAAAATATTCATTTTACTTAACATGGATATATAGGTGAAATATAAGTATAAAAACAGAAATCTAAGTAAGATTTGAAGCTCAGAAGTGCATTGGGAAATTGATTGGGATACATAGCATTGAATTACGTTCTGCATACATATCTCAGATAAATCGATAAACAATGGCATATGACATTGTACCTTAGATGATTGAATGTAGAAGAGAACATCCACTCAAAAAGGGATAGTCGATAGAATCAGGAAGATAGTCAGTATGCTTTGGAAGAAGAGTGAGTATAGGATTTGGACCAAAGTTCATTAGCAATAGGGTTTCGGTTAGAGAGTGAATGTCAATGTCAGCACATTTGAAGGGTCAGTCACAATGTTGAACTGGGGAAAATATGTAGGAAAGCAGATATCAATAGAGACATTAGGAAATCAGGCAAAGTATAAAGTGAGTAAAAAAAAATAGACATTTTCAACAGTTTTGAGATTGAATATATAATCTTAGGAAGAAACAAATATGTAGTCACCAATAGGATTGACATTTGAGAGCATTAGGCAACCTGGACATGGATGTTTTTAGTAATCCATGTTCAGTTCCCTTTTAGGCTTTGGTACAATCATACGTGTGACTTTTGCATTTTGTGTCCTGAATATTACTATGATAACATGCATATGTAGAATCAGTTGACATGAGTATTTCTTCCACCATTTCTGGGAGCAATATTTTGAAGACGTATAAATTAGTATTGGGTGTACAAAGAGGTGTACCCTGTGTCTATCAATATACAGGTAATGCATGAATAGACCATACTGTGACCAAATAATATAACTGGTTCCACTTTAAATAATGGATTGAATGGATACCTTTAACTAAGTAAGAAATCTTATATTGATATACAATCATTCTTTCCCACCACTTATACATGTAATGGTAATATTAGGGTTATGGTTTATCATGACGGGTGTGTGAGTTTTGCTTCAAAAGTGATAATGGAAATCGAAAATAATGTGTTTGGAAAAAAGTCTAATGAAAAGAGCAGTCAAGAAACATGGAGGAATACATGTGTTCTGTAGCAGGAAGTGATTGAAAGTAAAAAATGCGTATAAATTATCTAAATTGTGGATGAAATATGCATCCTATTATGTGCATAAACTGGAGAAATAGTAATATACCAGTGTTGAATAAAAATGAACGTCAAAATACACATTATATCCCATAGGAATATTCTTGCATTGATGTTAAACTGGGTCAGTTACTGTAGAAATATTAGAATTTTTTTTGGTGTTATAATACAATTTATTTTAGCACTAGCATGCCACAGAAGGTAGAGGGAAGAGCAATGGATTTTCAGTTATAGCATTAATTATCTAACATTAAATGACTACTTTGGGGAGTGTAGAAATTACAGAAGGCTATATAACATTTTTTTTATTTAACATTCATAAAACCTTGGAATTATGGTAATATTTCTAGTTTTTTATTTTTTCATTTTTTCAGTTTGTGATAGACCTTCATTTTATTTATTTGTATCTGGTGCTGAGAATATAACCCAGTGCCTCACAAATGGTAGACAAGCATGATACCACTGAGCCACAAACCCAGCCCCTCCACTTTTATCTTATCATCAAACACTCCTCTCCCTCTTCTTTTCTCACTTTCTTCCTCATTTTCTTCCTTCTTTCTCTTCCTTTTTCATTATCCCTCCATATGTATTTTTCTCTCATGTCATTACAAACAGTAGTATGCTATGAAATTTACATTTAAGACAGTTTTTTATAGTCATTCTTTTTTCTTGAGAAAATTTAAAAATTATAATCACCTGATAGATATATTACAATACATTAATTATACATATTATCTATATTCATGCATATGTATTACATATGTTATATATATATATATGTGTATATATATATATATATATACATATATATATATATATATATATATATATATTTAAAAGTACTTTGATTAGCCTGTTTGAAATAATATAGACAAAATCTTTCTTAATTCTCAAGTCTTCCAGAATTAACATCTTACAGTGAAAATCAAATAAACATATTTAAGTAAAAGGGTATCATTCTTATTTATCAATACTGTGTCCATTATATTACTGTGATAAAATGTATATGTACATCAGGTGACATGAGTATTTCTTCCACCATTTTGGGGAGCAAAATTTTGAAAACTTATAAATTAGTACTGAGGATACAAATTGTTGTAACCTGTGTTGATGAATCTAGAGATGATGCATGAATAGACAATATTGTGAACAAATTATATAACTATTTCCAACTTTAAATAATGGATTGAATTGATATCTGAAAATATATAGCAAATCTTATATTGATATACATACATTCATTCCAACCAGTTATATATCTAATGGTAATATTAGGGTTACGGTTTATCATGAAGAGTGTGAGTTTTGCTTCAAAAATGATTATGGAATCGAAAATAATGTGTTTAGAAAGAAGTCTAGTGAATAGACCATAAAGAAACATGGAGTAATATATGTGTTCTCAAGGAGAAAGTGATTGAAATTGAGCCAAATGTCTATAAATTTGTGTACTTGTGGATGTAAGATATATCCTATGATTTCCATAAACTGAAGAAATAGTAATGTGCCAGTGTTGAATAAAAATGAACTTCAAAATACACATCATGTCCCATAGGAATCTACTTGCATTGATGTTAAACTGGGTCAGTTACTGTAGAAATATTAGGATTTGTAAGCACCATTCATTGAAGTTAGTTTTCAGTACTAGGAAAGAAATATGTATTTCAGGTGGTTGAATATTTCTGAGAAATAATCTTGTGAAAAGTTGATAATAAATCCACATACAGGAACATGAATGAATTTAGGGAGTGTTTAATAATACACATATGTTTCATGTTTTGAGAAAAAAAAATATATATATATATCTCATGGAGAAATATTACAAAGAAAATTTGACAAGATTTATAACACATACCCTTGATTAAGCAGAAGGCAAATCAAAGTATACACCATGCCTCCTATGGAAGGCCTGTATTTCTTTTCGGTTAGGTTTCTTTTTATCCATCATATTAGGATTAGTTTTCAGATTCTAGTCGGGTATGTGTTAGTGTCAGGGATCAGAATTTAAAATGGAAAATAGGAAAATGAATCTAATGTGTATTCAAGTATGTGCTACACAAAAATCTTGCCACTCTCATCCAGAACAATTCCTTGACATTAACTTCACTCCAAGTGAGACCCAATTAGTGGTGAGGAGTTCGAAAACCTGTGATTACATATGTGGAACTGAAAATGCTCAGGAGTTCACAACATTCGATGTGTTAGAACAGTTTCCAAAAGTAAGGGAGAGGTTAAAAACTGCACAAACATGGAGCTCTGCTGGCCTAAAGACTTCTTGAGAAACTTCCTCTGAGGTTGGGCACATGAAATATATGTAGTTGTCAGAAGATTTAGCTTCTTTTGTAGTGACACCATCAAATCTGGATCTGCATCTATGTGACCTGGAGAAAATGGTTCCTTATTTTCTAATGAACATGAGGAAGGAGTTCTGAATTCTCCCTTTGTAGGTAAACTGTGGTCACTGGTAGTTAAGTGTCTCCCCTTGTGGTCTGTGAAACCATTTGGTCATCATCCTCCATTTTCGTGGTGTTTCTTACTGTGGCACTGGGAGTTTGGTATTGGCTTAATGAAATACAAGTAGTTCAACAAGGACACAGTGCTGGAGGGACTTCTGTCACGTGTGGTTGGTCAGGGTCTCCAGGAGAATGTTCAAAACAGGGGTCTATCCCACATAGCTTTCCCCCTTGACTATAGCAACCGGATTCTGAACATTGCCCTCAAACCTCTCAATATAACAAGATGCCTATACATATAAGGATCTGTGGCCTGCACCATGTCAGTCACAAGTCTTTTGAAGCCAATGGCAGATCTACGTGGTAAAACCACAGGTATTTATTCACAAACCTATAGTCCACTGCTCTACACCCACTACTCAGGAGGCTCCAACTCACTAGCATCTCTGTTCTACAACATTTTCATGAAACCCAGTCAATCAAGGCACTGTCTGGTACACTCATGATCAGCAATAGAACATCCAAAGGTTCTCCAGGGCCACCTGGTCATGAAAATTTCAAAAAAATTCATGGTATTTATCTAGCCATTTTTCAAGGATGAAGTTGGAGGCACTGTGGGTATCAATTCATTCAGGAACCATTACATGGTGAGGAAGCTGATTTCAATGAAAGCTCTGCAGAACTCTTTAAGGCAAGGCTTCCCAAAGAGTGGCCAAAAGGTCACATGAAGCCAGGCCCATTGAAGTCTTGAATGTGAGGTTCATGTGTGTTTTGACTCTCAACTATGGCTGCCAAGTCTTTCAAAAAAAAATAATGTGATATCCTGGCTGAGATTCTCAGTGCTCTGTGGAAAGCCATCTTGGGCCTATATCTCAGTTTCCAAGGGCGATGCTCATGCGTGGCCTCCTGTTATCCCAACACAATTCATGGCAATACTTTTCTGAGGTCAGTTCCAGAACTCAGTCTCTAAGAGGAATCACAGCAGAGTTCAAGCCCATGTGGACCCAGTCATCTCTTTCAACCGCCACACAAATGACCACAATTAATACCACAAGACTCCTACATGGCACTCATCTTCCATAAAGACACTCATCATAACATCTGGCTGGAGGTTGCTATGAGGGGCACAGCCAAAAACAGTGTCCAAAATAAGCTCCCTTGCCCCTCATTTGCCTAAAGTCAGGGTGGCTTTGACACCCTTGTTGTGAACCAGAAGTAATCTGTAAGTGTAAAAGAAATTGAAATTAATGTGTAAAATTTAAAGTTTAAAAGACTGGGTGTTGCAAAGTTTCTAAGCTGCAAGGTCTTAGTTAAAATGTAAAGGACCAGGTATTGTTACGTTCCTATGCTATACACAAAACCTGAAATTCCTGTAGCTTGTAGGACAATTCCCGGACTGCCCAGTAAATTTTGCCCTGACTGCCTGATTGTTTAATAACCTAGTACCCTTTGTGGACTGGCACATAGGCATCACAGGGCCTAAACCAATCAGTTTCAATGTGTACCCCACTTTAGAACTGACCTATCACTCCTGCCAGACCTGTTTCCACCAAAGAATGAGCTAATCATCTTTGGAATTGTTGTTTGATTTTCCCGTGGTGTATGATGATTTTTTAAAAGAGACTGTGATGTATGTAAAGTCCCGCCCTCCCCAAAAAGTGTACTTACGCACTGCTCAACTCCTGCTTGTGGCTCTGCGCTGCTCTCCCTTCTTGAGTGAGCACGGAGCCCCAGCATGATGGATTGGAACTCAATAAATGCTTTTTGCTGTTGCATGATCTGCGGTCTCTTGGTGGTCTCTTCCTCCGACATTCGCTGAACCCTTAATTTTGGTGAGTTGGCCGGGAATCGTGCAGCACCGAACAAGGAGATCCCAACGGACCCCTCTGAGGGTAAGAAAGGCGCCTCTTTCCATTTTTCCTTGTGATCGCTCAGAGCTTTTTGTTCAGGTTTGGTTTTTCGGTTTTCGGTTTGGGTTGGCAGAGTGGCTGCCAGCAGAGCGTGTAAGTTCCCCCTGGCAGTGGTGGACAAACGTGTCCTAAAGCCACCGGCCACGTTCTTGCAAGGGACACCTTGAAGGACTTGGGGAGGGACAGATGTGATCTCATTAGGTGAGGAGATACGGAAGTGCCCTCATTAGGTGAGGAGGGGCAGATGAGCCCTCATTAAGTGACTCTGTTGCAAACCCATCAGGTCTTGCTGGCTACTTTTTTCTCTCAGGTTGGATTCACTGTCTGTCTTTGTGGTGTAACTCATCAGGTTATGCCAGTAACTGGGTTCTAATCTTTACTTCTGAACTCGTGTTAAACGTTAACTGTGTGCCCGTGTTTGTGTTACGTTTGTTTTGTCCTTGTCTCTGTTTGAGTAACTCTCATTATGGGACAAAGCCATTACATGCCTCTGTCCCTGAAGCCTTTCCTGGTCGCTGCCTCCAATCTGACCCCTTTGCCCACAATCCTATAACTCAAACCTTCTGCTCCTCCCCCTCTTCCCTCCATTCTCCCTGAGTCACAAGATTGTTGATCTTGGGGTTGTGAACAAACGGGAGCTGCATGATGGTCTTTGTGTGTCTTTTTGTCTGTGTTTCTGTTAAATGTGATGGCATCGTTTGGACCGATGCAGAGTCCCGAGTTCCAACCTGCCTTAGATGTGTGGAAATAACTTTAGCTAAAATTTAACCTAAAGCTTCTTCTGTGAGGGACCAAAAGTCAATAGAACCACCAGCTTTTCTCTTCTCACCTTTTACACCTCTCTTAGCTGTGTTTTAAGGAACTTTGATAAACTTTTCTTTTCTTTGTTAAGCGAGATTAGGGAAGCAGTGATTTCTTTTCTTCCCATAGTTGGCTTGAGCACGCCCACTGCAGAAGGAAATGCCTGGGGTCTAAGAACATTGATATCTCGCTTAAACTTTTCTCAAAACCCTATCCTCATTATTAAATTGTTATTAATTGGCTTTGGGGATGGGAACCAAACCTTCAGTCATAAATTTTGACACACCAGTGGGGACTTTCAATGAACCACACTCTGCCCTCTTGGGGAAGCCTAGCACTCAAAACAATTGCAAGCAGAGGATGAATTTTTTTGGAAGCTGACTACTGAAAAGGTGGGAGATATAGAATATGCCTGGTGCCTGGGGTCAAACCACCAGAAGGACGAATCCTGTAAGTAAATGGTGAGGCTAAGGGACTCCCAGCAGGTGCCAGAGCCATTTTGCTGTGGGGAACTCCCTTATTCCTTACCTGCACTTTAAGGATTGCTCCACCTCTGTTTACTTAACAAAAGGGACCATGAATGCAGTAATATGTTGATATTTTAGATTGTTTCTTGGGGATGATCTTGGCTGAAATTGTATTTAAAAGATGATATTTTTAATTGTAACAATCTGGTATCTGAATGGGTTTCTAAAGCATTGCACTATCTTACAGATAAAAGTTGGGTTTAAACAAGAGATTAGTTTGATTTAAGATAGCTGATGCTAGAAAACTTAAATACTTCAGATAAAAAAATAATTAAAGAGTTTTAATTTTGAACTAGGTAGCCTGAGAAAATTTCACTAGATATACCAGTGCATTAACTTGGGCAAAGATAATAAATTATGATATGATATCTGTTCCCTTCAATGTGTAAGATTTTTTTAAAAACGTGCTAAATTAAAACGTTGGTCTGGCTTAGTGAAATGACATTAATTAGCAACAGTCTTGGAAATTTTTAAAGCTTAATTTGGGATACAAATTGTAGTCTGTGGTTGTTTTTAAAATTTTTTTCAAGAAATTTAATGTAGCTTACTACTACTTTAGAAACTTCAGAACAAAGAAAGTGGCTTAATGATCCTAGAGAAACTTCTTATGATGGTGGCTTTAATATTATCAAAAAATGATCATATTTTCAGTTTTTTGTGGTGAGGCTAAGGGACTCAAGATTTTCTAGTGTAGAAAAACATAAAGATATAAAATTTTGAGAATTACATCTTAAACTTGCATCATAATTTTCAACATTCAAACCTGGAAATTATGACTTATAGCTAAAATGCCTTAGGCATGAGGTTTCTGCTCAGAACTCCAGCCTTTACAGTTTTCAAGTCCTCAGCCAGGACTTAAGTTGATATGCAAATAAAAGAAGCCTGCAGCACTCAGCAGGAGACAGATAAAAAGGAGTAAAAGTGTCTTTTTACCTGAACTCAAACTAGATCCAAACAAAAAGTAAATTATATGGTATTTACTAATTACTGGCCAGTCATCTTTTTTGGCACTCTTGCTTTTTCTTAGATTCTGTATTTTTTATTTTTTGAGCGCATGATCTTGATCCTGCAGATGGGTTAATGTTTTCTGATCAGTTCTATTTTTGATCAACTGTGGAGTTTTTAAACATTGCAATGGATATTTCACCTGAAAAAGCTACAAGGCCTTCACTATTGTGTTATGTGTTACACTTGTGTTACGTGTTGTATGTTGGTATGTCTGTATGTGTGTATGTCCATATATCATGCAGTGATATGACAATTGACAGATGAGGAGCGCTCATAAAATATTTAAAAATTGATATAAATATCTTGGATTCACGTGATTCAAATGGTTCAATTCAAATTGGGTAAACAGATAAAAATAAAGATGTCTTTAGAATTAGGCCTATAAGTTTTCTAGGTGTACAAACAGGCCCTAATAAAATGTTGATGTCTACAAAATAATCTGCTTAAATTCAGAAATTTATAAGTATTTTTTCAAAATGTGAACAGAAAGAGGTTCACAGATGGAAAAGAGAAACTAAAAGTTTCTAGATATAGATTTAATAGAGGGAAAATGTGTTTCTCGATAAGAGAGTCTATATGATTAAGTAATTAAAATGGTTTAAGTAAATAATAAAAAGGTTTGTGTAAGTTGGTTATATGTGTAAGTTTTGAGCAAGTAATCTTAAAAAATTAAACAGCTGGTTAAACAATACTGTTTTTATAAAATTATGCCAGGTTATTTCTTTAAAAAGCTAAACTTGGTTAATACAAAAACATCAATGTAATTGTGGTGTTAATGTGTTCATATCTTCCAGGTATACAAGTGTGTAAGGTAGAAGCTTCAAAAGAGCATTGTATCATGCTGGTGTTCTAAGGTTGTATGGTAATTCTAGGCTTAAAATAAAAACATGTTGGAGATTTATGTGTATCATTTGTGTTGTATAATTGGACTTGTTATCAAAAAGATATGTACAGTTACATGTTACTTTTTACACTTAGATACAATTTAAAAGTATTTTTAAGTTAAGTAGAGCCTAATCTCTTTGAAGGTTTTATTGTAAAACACAAAGGCAATGCCCATTCATTTCCATGTGAAAACTGTTTTCTTCAGGCTTCAGGAAGGAGTAGCCTGAGGAAAAGACATTCCTGATATTTAGGGCAACATAACAATAGGTAATCAAAAGGCCCAAAGCAGGGTTTATCCACTGAGACTTTACTGGTCACACTGATATCAGAGTTTTCTGAGATGCTTGCCATTCCCTTCAGCTATCCAGTACATGGCCATGTCACAGAGCTTGGAAGTGGTACATATCTTGTACACAAAACCATGAGCCTATTTTGGAGAGTGGCCAGAATTCAGGAAGGATACAGGAACGTAAGAAAATAGTAGGTGTTGCCCAATGATAAGGCAAGCCACAGTCCATTTATAAAATGGGCAGGATGAATGCTTGGAAGTTTTCTCTTTGACAGAACACACCCATTGAGGCATTCTCTTTTCTAATGTCTACAACCATGGACACAGTGGGATACACAGACATAGAAACACTCGCCTTGTCAAAGGACTAACTAGAAACAGTTCACTCCAAACCAAACAAACCCCCTTTCCTAACTATTCTCAGAACATGAGAAAAAAACGCAATCCCACTCAAACACCCACAAAGTCACCTCCTTCCCCCAAGTAGGTCTGAAACTATCCAGAGTGTCCTCTGACTGGAGGGCCATACTATGTTCCCCAGAAATGGCCAGTCCTGTCTCAGATCTGGTCTCCTGGGTCAACTCTGTGAAGTGGTCAGGAGACAGCAGTGAGCCTCTACCTTCTTTCTCCGGAAGGGCCCGTCTTCAGAACTTTCCTGGCATTTGGCCATCCTCACATCACTAGGTACCACAAAAGACTGACTCTGTCCTTGGTAAATCCAAACAAGTGAGACCACTGTGACTGGAGCTTGGACTGGGTCTGGATTCCTGGCTTCCTGGTACCCAAATTCGCAGAGTTCCATCAACAAGGATGTGAGGTGAGGTCACTTCCTTCAGGAACTGAATGTGGTCACTGCCTTTGCAACCACTTTGTCCTAAAATTTGCTTCCTAGGGTCTCATAATATGGAGGATGCCCCTACTTCCTGTGACACTTTCACAAGTTCGAATGGTATAGAAACCATAGGCACCTGGGAACAGCTCTCCACACACGCCTAGTTTGGTCAATCTTCCCTACATTAAGAAGAGAGAGGATGATTCAGACACATGCTTTCAACCTGACCCAGTTGTTTGCCATGGAAGATGACTTTTGCTCTCTCAGGCCTTTCATAGCTGCCTGCATCTTCTCCAGGGATCATATCTGCATGGAAATTTGAGGTTGTCAACAGGTGGAAGATCCCCTACACCCCTGTATTGTAAGACCAACTCTGTCCCTGCTCTTCTGTAAAGTTGGATTGAGGGAACAGTGTATAGTTAGGATTAATAACATGTTCGATTTGTGTTAGGAATCATTCTGCTGGATGAATAATGGTATTGGGAACCTGCAATATATATAAGAATATACAGGTAAAATATAATTATGAAAACTGAAATCTAGGTAAGATTTGAAGACCAGAAAGGCATTGGGCCCGTGATTGGGATACTTAGCTTTGAAGTATGTTCTGCACAGATGTCTCAGATAAATCAATATACAATGGTATAGGACCTTGTACCTTGGATGATTGATTGTTGAAGAGATCATCCAGTCAAAAAGGGATAGTCTTCCAATTAGGTAAATAGTTGGTAGGTTTAGAAAAAAGAGTGAGTATAGTATTTGGACAAAAAGTTCTTTAGCAATAGGGTTTCGGATAAAGAGTGAATGTAAATGTCAGCACATGTGAAGAATCAGTCACTATGATGAACTGGGGAAAATATGTAGGAAAAGAGATATCAATAGAGACATTAGGAAATTAGACAAAATATAAAGTGAGTGATAGGATTAGACATTTTCAACATGGTTGAGGTTGAATATATAATCTTGGGAAGAAACAAATGTGTACTCACCAATAGGATTGACATTTGAGAGAATTAGGCATCCAAGACATGGATGTTTTTAGTAATCCATGTTCACTTTCCATTTAGGCTTTGGGACAATTCTAAGTGTGACCTTTGCATTTTGTGTCCAGAATATTACTGTGATGAAATGTATATGTAGATCAGTTGATATGAGTATTTCTTCCACCATTTCTGGGAGCAAAATTTTGAAGATATACAAATTATTATTGGGGGTACACAGAGGTGTACCCTGTGTCTATCAACATAGAGATAATGCATGAATAGACCATACTGTGATTAAATAATATAACTGGTTCCACTTTAAATAATGGATTGAATTGATATTTGAAAGTATGCAAGAAATCTTATATCGATATACAATCATTCATTCCCACCAGTTTTACATCTAATGGTAATATTAGGGTTATGGATTATCATGATGGGTGTGTGAGTTTTGCTTCAAAAATGATAATGGAAATCAAAAATAATGTCTTTGGAAAAAGTCTCATGAAAGGAGCAGTCAAGAAACGTGGAGGAATACATGTGTTCTGAAGCAGGAAGTGATTGAAAGTAAAACAAATGCGTATAAATTTGCTAAATTGTGAATGAAATATACATATTATGATGTGCATAAACTGGAGAAATAGTAATGTACCAGTGTTGAATAAAAATGAACGTCAAAATACAATTATATCTCATGGGAATCTTCTTGCATTTATGTTAAACTGGGTCAGTTACTGTAGAAATATTAGAATTTTTTTGGTGTTATAATACAATTTATTTAAGCACTAGCATGCCACAGAATGTCGAGGAAAGAGCAATGGATTTTTAGTTATCGCACTAGTAATCTATCATTAAATGACTATTTTTGGGAGTCTAGAAATTACATAAGGCTATGCAACAATTTTTTTTTATTTAGCATTCATAAAAACTTGGAATTTTGGTAATATTTCTACTTTTATTTTAATTTTTTCAGTTGTTGATCGACCTCATTTTATTTATTTATATGTTGTGATGAGAATATAACCCAGTGCCTCACACATGCTAGCCAAGCATGTTACCACTGAGCCAGACACCGAGACCCTCCACTTTTATCTTATAATCAAACACTCCTCTCCCTCTTCTTTACTCACTTTCTTCCTCATTTTCCCCCTTCTCTCTCTTCCTTTTTCATTTTCCCTCCATAGGAGTTTTTCTCTCATGTCATTACAAACAGTAATATGCTATGAAATTTACATTTAAGAATGTTTTTTATAGTCATTCTTTTTTCTTGAGAAAATTTAATAATTATAATAACCTATAGATATATTACAATACATTTATTATACATATGTATCTATATTCATGCATATGTATTACATATGTTATATATATACATATATATTTAAAAGTACTTTGATTAGCCAGTTAGAAATAATATAGACCAAGTCTTTCTTAATTGTCAAGTCTTCCAGAATTAACATCTTACAGTGAAAATCAAATAAACATATTTAAGTAAACAGGTATCATTCTTATTTATCAATACTTATCATTTAAGTTTTTATATTACATTAAGCTGTAATATGGCATATTAACTCTTATGAATTAGAGAAATTTCATTTGAACAACCTATTATTTAAGGACCATATGCACTGACATTTTAAATGGCTTTCTCGTGATTTTAATTTCTATCAATTGCATATTTATTGCCAAATACTTATATTATTAATTTTCATATTCATGATTGATATAAAGTCAATTGTTTAATTCTTCTTGTAAGTAGTTACTTATTACAGTAGGGACAGTATTAATAATTCTACATCTTTATAAGAAAAATGGTACAAAGATATTTTCATGCAAAATTAAGAATAATTGCATGCTCTAAATGTTTGATTGTTGATACATATAATAAAGAGCTTTTGATGAGTCTCTTCCCCAGTAAAACATAAAATGCAAAGATGTAGTTGGGTATGTATTTCCAAATAAAGATAAGGAAAAATACACATTATCAGCTAGAAACTATCAAATAAAAGATGAAAAGAACAATCCAACACATTGTACGAACTTGTCAGAAGAGGTAGCCTAAGACTAGACCTGGTCCATGAGAAAATATTCACGAAAAAAATGAAATATGAAAAATATAGGAAATGATATGAATTTTTCATGAAGGTAGGTGGATTATCCTTTAATCTCAATATATGTTCATTTTTAAAAGCCAGTTTTCTGGTAAAATAAATTTGTGATATTTACAACTACACAAAACAAACTTTCTGCTTATCAAAATGAATGCATCTCAACTCTTTTTTAGCTGATTTCTTCCCACTCAATTTTAAACCTTTGTTTATTTATTTTTATTGGTTTTTCAAAACATTACAAAGCTCATGATATATCATCTTTCATACATTTGACTCAAATGGGTTATGAACTCCCAATTTTCCCCAAATACGAATTGCAGAATCACATCAGTTACACATTCACATTTTTACATAATGTCATATTAGTGACTGTTGTCCTCTGCTACCTTTATTATCCCCTACTATCCCCCCTCCCCTCCCATCCTATCTTCCCTCTCTTCCTCATCTGCTATTCTTCACTTCTCTCTCTTGTTCCCGCCTTTCCCCTCACAACGTCTTATATGTAATTTTATGTAACAATGAGGGTCTACTACCATTTCCATATGCTTTCCCTTCTCTCTCCCTTTCTCTCTCCCACTCATCTTTGTTTAATATTAATCTTTTCCTCATGCTCTTCCTCACTGTTCTATTCTTAGTTACTCTCTTTTCATCAAAGAAGACATTTGCCATTTTTTTAAGGATTGGCTAGCTTCTCTTAGCATAATCTGCTTTAATGCCATCCATTTCCCTGCAAATTCTATGATTTTGTAATTTTTTAGTGCTGCATCCATCGTGTATAGATGCCACATTTTTTTTATCCATTCATCTATTGAATTGCATCTAGGTTGGTTCCACAGTCTAGCTATTGTGAATTGTGCCACTATGATCATTGATGTGGCAATATCCCTTTAGTACACTCTTTTAAGATCCTCAGGGAATAGTCCGAGAAGGGCGATAGCTGGTTCAAATGGTGGATCCATTCCTAGCTTTCCCAGGAATTCTCATACTGCTTTCCATGTTGGCCTCACCAATTTGCAGTCCCACCAGCAGTGTACAAGTGTCCCCTTTTCCCCACATCCTCGTAAACACTTGTTGTTTGACTTCATAATGGCTGCCAATCATACTGGAGTGAGATGGTATCTTAGGGTGGGTTTGATTTGCATTTCTCTGACTGCTAGATGTGGTGAGCATTTTTTCATGTACTTGTTGATTGATTGTATGTCCTCCTCGGTGAAGTGTCATTTCAGGTCCTTGCCCCATTTGTTGATTAGGTTATTTGTTATCTTATTGATAGTTTTTTTTTGAATTCTTTGTATATTCAGGATATTAGGGCTCTATCTGAAGTGTGAGGGGTAAAAATTTGTTCCCAGGATGTAGGCTCTCTATTTACCTCTCTTATTGTTTCTCTGGCAGAGAAAAAAAACTTTTTAGTTTAAGTAAGTCTCATTTTTTTATTCTTGTTAATAACTCTTGGGCTATGCGCGTCCTATTAAGAAATTTGGAGCCCGACCCCACAGTATGTAGATCGTAGCCAACTTTTTCTTCTATGAAATGCAGTGTCTCTGATTTTATATCTAGATCCTTGATCCATTTTGAGTTAAATTTTGTGCATGGCGAGAGAAGGGAATTCAGTTTCATTTTGTTGCATATGGATTTCCAATTTTCCCAGCACCATTTGTTGAAGATGCTACCCTTCCTCCATTGCATGCTTTTAGCCCCTTTATCAAATATAAGAAAGTTGTAATTTTGTGGATTGGTTTCTGTGTCCTCTCTTCTGTACCACTGGTCCACCTGCTTTTTTCGGTACCAGTACCATGCTGTTTTTGTTACTATTGCTTTGTAGTACAGTTTGAACTCTGGTATCGCTATACCTCCAGATTCACACTTCCTGCTTAGAGTTGCTTTTGCTATTCTGGGTCTTTTGTTTTTCCATATGAAATTCATGATTGATTTATCTATTTCTACAAGAAATGCCGTTGGGATTTTGATTGGCATTGCATTAAACCTGTAGAGAACTTTGTGTAATATTGCCATTTTTATGTTGTTAGATCTGCCTATTCATGAACAGGGCACATGTTTCCATCTTCTGAGATCTTCTTCTATCTCTCTCTTTAGAGTTCTGTAGTTTTCATTATATAAATCTTTCACCTCTTTTGTTAGGTTGATTCCCAAGTATCTTATTTTATTTGAGGATATTGTGAATAGAGTGGTTTTCCTCATTTCCATTTCAGAAGTTTTGTTGCTGTTATACAGGAATGCCTTTGATTTATGCGTGTTAATTATATATCCTGCCACATTTCTGAATTCATTTATTAACTCTAGCCATTTCTTTGTAGACCTTTTTGTGTCTGTTAAATATATTATCATGTCATCTGCAAATAGTGATACTTTAAATTCTTCTTTTCCTATTTTTATGCCTTTAATTTCTTTGGTCTGTTTAATTGCTCTGGCTAGTATTTCAAAACTAAATTGAATAGAAGTGGTGATAAAGGGCATCCCTGTCTTGTTCCAGATTTTAGAAGGAATGCCTTCAGTTTTTCTCCATTTAGGATGATGCTAGCCTGAGGTTTAGCATATATAGCTTTTACAATTTTGAGGTAAGTTCCTGTTATCCCTAGTATTTATAGTGTTTTGAACATAAAGGGATGCAGAACTTTGTCAAGTGCTTTTTCTGCATCTATCGATATGATCATATGGTTCTTGTCTTTAATTCTATTGATGTGGTGAATGGCATTTATTGATTTTCGTATATTGAACCATCCTTGCATCACGGGGTGAATCCTTCTTGATGATGGTGCACAATTATTTTGATATGCTTTTGTATTTGATTCGTCAGGATTTTATTGAGAATTTTTGCATCCAAGTTCATTAGAGATATTGGTCTGTAGTATTCTTTCTTTGAAGTGTCTTTGTCTGGTTTCGGGATCAGGGTGATGTTGGCCTCATAGAATGAATTTGGAAGAGCTCCTTCTTTTTCTATTTCTTGAAAAAGCTTGAAAAAATATTGGTTTTAATTCTTCTTTGAAGGTTTTGTAGAAATCCGCTGTATACCCATCCGGTCCAGGGCTTTTTTTTGGTTGGTAGTCTTTTGATTGCCTCTTCTATTTCTTCCTTTGTTATTGGCCTGTTTAAATTGTTTGTGTCTTCCTGACTCAATCTGGGCAGATCGTATGACTTAAGAAATTTATCAATATCTTCACAATATTCTATTTTGTTGGAATATAGTGTTTCAAAATACTTTCTAATTATCTTCTGTATTTCTGTAGTGTCTGTTGTGATATTGCCTTTTTCATCCCATATGTTAGTAATTTGAATTCTCTTTCTTCTTCTTTTCCTTAGCATGGCTAAGGGCCTGTCGATCTTATTTATTTTTTCAAAGAACCAACTTTTAGTTTTATCAATTTTTTCAACTTTTTTTTGTTTCAATTTCATTGATTTCTGCTCTAAATTTAATTATTTCTTGTCTTCTACTACATTTGCTGTTGTTTTGCTCTTCCTTTTCTAGGTTTTTGAGGTGTAGTTTAAGTTCATTTATTTGTTGTATTTTTCTTTTTTTGAGGAAAGAACTCCAAGAAATGAATTTCCCTCTTAAAACTGCTTTCATTGTGTCCCATAGATTCCGGTATGTTGTGTCTGTATTGTCATTTGTCTCTAAGAATTTTTTTATCTCCTTCTTTATGTCTTCTGTAACCCATTGATCATTCAGTAGCATGTTGTTCATTTTCCATGTGATGTAGGATTTTTCCTTCTTTCTTTTCTCATTGATTTCCAGTTTCATTCCATTATGATCATATATGGTGCACGGTATAATCTCCATGCCTTTATATTTACTAAGAATTGCCCTATGGCATAATATATGGTGTATCTCTGAGTAGTATCCATGTGCTGCTGAGAAGAACATGTATCCACTTGATGATGGTTGATATATTCTATATATGTCGGTTAAGTCTAGGTTATTGATTGTGCTGTTGAGTTCTATAGTTTCTTTATTCAGTTTTTGTCTAGAGGATCTCTCTAATGCCGAGAGTGGTATGTTGAAGTCACCCATAATTATTGTGTTGTAGTCTATTTGACTCTTGAACTTGAGGAGAGTTTGTTTTATGAACGTTGCACCTCCATTGCTTGGTGCATACAAATTGATAATTGTTTTTTTCTTGTTGGTGGATGATTCCTTTTAAAAGAATATAGTGTCATTCTTTATCCCTTTTGATTAACTTAGGTTTGAAGTTGATTTTCTTCCATATGACTATGGCAAATCCTTCTTGCTTCCGAGGGCCGTGTGAGTGTTATGATTTTTCCCAACCTTTTACCTTCAGCCTGTGTATGTCTTTTCCTATCATATGAGTCTTCTGAACGCAGAATATTGTTGGATTTGTTTTTTTGATCCAGGTCACTAGCACATGTCTCTTGATTGGTGAAATTAGGCCATTAACATTTAAGGTTACAATTGAAATATGATTTGTACTTCCAGTCATGTTTATTTATTTATTATATTTTAGTTTGGATAGTTTTTACTTTTTTGGTTACTTTCCTCCCGCTTTACTGAGATACTTCCCACTGTTAGTTTTGGGCACTATTTTTTAACTCTTCTTCTTGTAGTATTTTGCACAAAATGCTTTGCAGTGCTGGTTTTCTGGCTGAGAATTGTTTTAGCTTTTGTTTATCATGAAAGACTTTAATTTCATTGTCAAATCTGAAGCTTAACTTTGCTTTATATGGTATTCTTGGTTGGAATTCTTTTTTTTTCAGCATTTGAATTACATTGTTCCAGGATCTTCTCACTTTCAACGAATGTGATGAAAAATCAGTTGTTAACCTAATTGGTTTACCCCTGAATGTAATCTGCCTCCTTTCTCTTGTAGCTTTTAATATTCTCTCCTTGTTCTGTATGTTGGCTATCTTCATAATTATATGTCTTGGAGTTGGTCTATTTTGGTTTTGAATGTTTGGGGTCCTGTAGGCTTCCAGGAATTGGCAATCCAATCCATCATTCATCTCTGGGAAGTTTTATAGAATTATTTCATTTAATATGTTGTCCATTCCTTTGGTTTGAATCTCTATGCCTTCTTCTATCCTGATGACTCTTAAATTTGTTTTTTGTTTTTTTATGACATCCCATATCTTTTGAATAAATTCCTGGTGGGATTTAAGCATCTTTTCTGTGTTTACTCAATTCTTTTCAAGTTGATAAACTTTGTCTTCATTATCTGATGTTCTGACTTCTATTTGATCTAGTCTATTTGTAATATTCTCGTTTGAGTTTTTAATTTGGTTTATATTTTCCTGCATTTCTAGGATTACTGTTTAATATCTTTTTTAAGATCTCTATCTCCTGGTAATGCTCATTCTTTGCCATTTGAATTTGTTTGTTTAATTCATTTTCAAAATATACTTTTATTGCTTGGACTTGCTGCCTCATGTCTTCTCTAATATTCCTTTCCATCTGAGTTCGGTATGCCTTGAGTTCTTTCCCTATCCCTGTTTCTGATGCTTCTAGGTCCTCCTGTAGAATTAAGTTGTCCTGCATTGTTTGTACTCCTTTTCTGCCCTTGTTTTTTCATGATGTTCACGTTACTTTCCAGCTCTATTTGATTGCTGTGTTTCTGCTTTATTCTTTAGATTTGTTTTGGTGTTGTATATCTCTGTTGTCTCTCCTTTGTGTTGGTAAACTATGCCTGCTAAAGTGGATTCCGCTTGGAAGTAATTCCGAAGGCCGAGCTCCAGTGATGTCACCTCTCTGCTTTGGCGGGCCCCAGGCTCCTTGCCGAGGTGTCCGAATTGGGGGGTGGGACTTGACTGTCTCTGGTTTGTTTCAGCTCTGGGTCACTGGCAGGCGGGTGGTCTCCAGCCACCCAATTGCGCGGTTGGTCGCCAGCGGGCAGGCGGTCTCCAGCCGCCCAGTCACACGGGCAGCAGGTGGGCTGTCGCCGTTGGGTTGGCAATCTCTAGCCACGCAGTCTAACGCTCGGTTGCTGGCGGGCGGGCATTCCTCAGCCCCCCAGTCACTCAGGCAGTGGGTGGAATGTCACGTGCAGGCCTGCGGTCTCCAGCCGCCCAGTCACAAGGGCCTGCCTTCTAGTCCTTTGGTTTCTCCTGCTTGTCCTGGTTTCTTTTTCTAGACCAGATTTCCCCTGAGTGATGCCTCTCGGCAGTTCAAACTGTACTCTGTGCCTGCCGTTTGTTGGGTGTGGAGGGTGTCTTTTGGGAACCCAGACACTCTATTGTTTTGATTTTTTCCGCTTGCCCCTCCCCCAGCACTGGCTATACACGTTTCGTTATCGCCACTGATGGTAGGGGGAGTCGAAAGTCAGGTGTCTCTAGTTTTTCTTGCGTCTTTATGCAGGCTTGCTCTGATTAACCCTCCGCCGGAAAGCCTATGAGACATTTTATGCGAATTCCCCGCTGTATGAGAGATGAGCTGAGTAACACACATCTGTTTTATTGTTGCAATCTATTGGAGAGGGGCGGTGGTTACTTCAGATCTCAAAGATGGTGGCCGCTGGTTTCCTTGGTGGAGTTTCTTTTGTGGGGGATAGAACTATACCACTTTCTTCCCTGTCTGAATTCCCAAACTCAGCCCGGGGATCAGTGGGAGCTCAGCCGGCAGGATTCCACAGAAACCGCAGCAACATTTCTCCCTGCTTCAGGTCACTTCTCGGTGGTTCCCCGCCATCTGAAACAGCAGGCCTGGCTGCATGATTCAATCAGCCCGGATCTCTGATTGCACAGTTGGCTATTGGGAATCCCGGCACTCTATTGTTTTGATTTTTTTTTCCGCTTGCCCCTCTCTCAGCGCTGGCTAGACAGGTTTTTTTCACCACTGATGGGAGGGGGAGTTGAAAGTCAGGTGCCTCTAGTTTTCCCCTGTCTTTATGCATGCTTGCTCTGATAATCTCTCCCCCAGAAAGCCTAGGAGAGATTTGATGCAAATTCCCCGAAGTATGGGAAATGAGCTGAGTAACAGCACCTGTTTTATTGTTGCAATCTGTAGGGGAGTGGCTGTCGTTACTTCAGCTCACCAAGATGGTGGCCGTTGGTTTCCTTCATGGAGTTTCTATTGTGGGGGTTAGAACTGTACCACTTTCTTCCCCATCTGAATCCCTGAACTCAGCCCAGGGCTCAGTGGGGACTCTACTGGCAGAATTCCACAGAATCTGCATCAACGTTTCTCCGTGATTATTGATCGCATCTCGGTGGTGCCCTGCTGTCTGTAGCCACTGGACGGGTCGCGCGGATCAGTCAGACAGGATCTCTGGTCACAGAGTTGGCTCATGTTTGGGACTCATTTACCGGACCTCAGTGCTAGAAATCCTTCTTCTAGGTTTAAGTGCACCCCCGTTTTGCTGTAAGTTCCTAACAAGATAGTTTTTTGTCGTTCTTAGTCGTTAGTCACCTGCACAGTGGCGCGGTACAATGGGTATAATGCTCTCTATTCACGGCCCTCTTGCAATGTCAAAATATTATGATTTGTATGCACCATTCACTGAAGTTAGTTTTCAGTATTAGGAAACAAATATGTATTTCAGGTGGATGAATATTTCTGAGAATAATCTTGTGAAAAGTTCATTATAAATCCTCATACATGAATATAAATGATTTTAGGAAGTGAATAATAAGACACATATATTTCATATTTTGAAAAATCTGGAGAATATATATATATATATATATATATATATATATATATATATATATATACACACACACACACACACACAAACACACACACACAGAGACATTAAAAAGTAGCAATATATATGCCAATCGAAATTCATCATTAAATATATAACATCCACTTATCCAAAAATATACATTTTACTGAAAATGGATTTATGCATAATGTTGGTCAACTAGGAAGCTCACCCATAGGTTAAATTTTCGGTTCCAACAGAGGTTAGGAGGAGTGATCTCTTCTCACAATTTTTATCTGCCATGTCAGCCACCTCAGAAGAATGTACATGTGATACCAGGTAGGATTCTATTTGTGCATATAAAAATACATGTGCTTAATAGGCTACAGAAAAGGGAGAGAGGAATTCACATATTTGTTAATTTTAAAAACATGGAGAACTATGTCAATAAACATTAAATATATATTTTAACTCCTACACAATATAATCCAAAAGGGATGTCCAACTACATATCATGCCTTCTCTGAATTGCTGGTATTTGTATTCTGTTTGGGTTACTATTCTCCATCATATAAGGATTAGTAGTCAGAGTCTAGGAGGGTATGGGTTAGTGTCAGAGATTCAGTATTTCGAATGGAAAATAGGAAAGTAAACCCAATGTGTTTGCAAATATGTGCTACACAAAAATCTTCCCACTCACATTAAGAACAATCCCTTGATATTACCCTCGCTGGAAGAAATACACAATTAGAGGATAAGAGTTAGAAAATCTGTGAATACATACCCGGAATGGAATATGCTCAGGAGTTCACAACCTTGGAGGTGATAGATGACTTTCCAAAAACAAAAGACAAGGTAAACACTCCACAAACATGGAGCTCTGCAGGCCTAAAGACTTCTTGAGATACTGCCTCTGAGTTGGGACACTTGAAATGTATGTTGTTGTCGGTAGATTTAGCATCCTATGTAGTGAGAGCATCAAAACTGGGTCAACATCTATGTGACCTGGAGGACATGGTATCTTATTTTTCAATGAAAATGAGGCAGCAGTGCTGAATTCTCACTTTGTAGGTAAACTGTGGAAACTGGGGGATAAGTGTCTCTTCGTGTGGACTGTGAAGCCATTTGGTCATACTCTACTTTTCGTGGTGATTCTTGCTGCTGCACTGGGAGTTTGGTATTTGCTTCATGAAATACAAGGAGTTAAACTGGGACACAGTGCTGGAGGGAGTTCTGTCACGTGTGGTGGGACAGAGTCTGCAGGAGAATGCACCAACCAGGCTTATGTCCAACATAGCTTGCCCCCTTGACCATATCAACCTGATTCTGAACATTGCCCAGAAACCTATCCATATAACAAGATGCCTTTTCATATAAGGGTCTGCTGGCTGCATCATGTCAGTCACAAGCCATTTGAAAGCCAACGGCCGATCCACATGAAACCACCAGAGATGTTTTATCTCACACCTACCCACCTTTGCTTTAGTCCCACTACTCAGCAGGTTCCAACTTACTGGCATCTCTGTTCTACACAATTTTTTTTGTGAAACCCAGTCAATCAAGGCACTTTCTGGTACACTCATGATCAGCAACAGGATCTCCAATGGTTTTCCAGTGCCACCTCGTCATGGGAATTTCAAAAATTTCATGGTATTTATCGAGCCCATTTTTCAAGGATGAAGTTGTAGGCACTGAGGGTTTCATTTAATTCAGTAACCATTAAATGGTGAGGAAGCCCATTTCAATGAACGCTCTGGATAACTCTCACAGGCAAGGCTTCCCAAAGTGTTGCCAAATGGTCACATGAAGCCAGGCCCATTGAGGTCTACAATGTAAAATCCTTGCCTGTTTTGCCTCTCAACTATGGCTGCTAATTCTTTCAGAAAAAAATTATGCGATAACCTGGCTGAGATTCCCTGTGCTCTGGGGAAAGCCTTCCTGGGCACAGATCTCAGATTCCAAGGGTGACTCTCATGCATGGCCTTCTAAAATCCCAACAAAACTCATGGCAATACTTCTCTGAGATCAGTTCCAGAACTCAGTCTCTAAGGAGAATCACACCAGAGTTCAAGACCAGGTGGAGCCAGTCATATTTTTCAACAACCACACTAATAACCACAATTAAAACCAGAACACTTCCACATGGCCATCATCTTCTTCCATATAGACACTCATTTTAACCTCTGGATGGAGGTTTCCATGAGGGTCACAGCCCAAGACACTGTCCAAAATAAGCTCCCTTGCCCCTCATTTGCTTAAAGTTGGGGTGGCCTGAACACCTTTCTGTGAACCATGACTGATCAAATAGGCCTGCCGTTAATACTGCTCTGCTTCTCCAATTTGAGGACTACTGACTGTGGGGTTTAGAATCTTCATGTGAATTGGAATCATTGGAATCACCTATGGGCTAGCCTCTGAAGGGCTTTGAAGAACTCATTTGACCCAAAGGCACCCTATTCTCACTTGATAGAGGTCAGGAACCTTACAGAGGTAGGGAGAGACTTCATCCACAAGGACTGCTCTTTTGGCCATTTTGGTTTTGGATGAACACGTGGGATGTATAAGGTGCTGAGTATCTAACCACAGCCTCACACAGGGCCAAGAGGCTGTTTCAGAAACATCCATTTCCAAAGAGCCACAGGTGATGCCCATTCATTTCCATTTGAAAACTGTTTTCTTCAGGCTTCACAAATGAGTGTCCTGAGGTAAAAACCTTCCTGAAATTCAGGGCAGCAGAACAATAGGTAAGCAAAAGCCCGAAAGAAGGGTTTCTCCACTGAGACTTTCCTGGTCCCACTGATATCTGAGTTTTCTTAGATGCTTGCCATTCCCTTCAGCTATCCAGTACATCACCATATCACAGAGCTTGGAGGTGGTACATATCTTGGACACAAAACCATGAGGCTATTCTGGAGAGTTTCCAGAATTCAGGAAGAAAACAGAAACTTAGTAAGAGAGCAGATGTTGCCCTTCAATAAGACAAGCTGCAGTCCATTTGTAAATTGGGCAGGATGAATGTTTGGAAGCTTTCTACTAGACAGGACACATCCATTGATGCATTCTCTTTTCTAATGTCTACAACCACGGACAGAGTGGGATGCACAGATATAGAAGCACTCGCCTTGTCAAACGACTTACTGGAAACAATCCACACCAATCCAAACAAAGAGCCTTTCCTTCCTATTCTCAGAACATGAGACAAAACCACAAACCCACACACACACACACTCAAAGGCACCTCCTTTGCTCAAGTAAGTCTGTGACTATCCAGAGTGTCCTCGGAATGGTGGGCCATTGTATGTTCCCCCAAAATGGCCTGTCCTGTATCAGATCTAGTCTCCTTGGCCAACACTTTGAAGTTGTTAGGAGCCATGGGTGAGCCACTACCTGATTTCCCAGGAAAAGCTCCTCTTCAGAGCTTTCCTGTCATTTGGCCATCGTCACATCAGTAGGTACTAAGAAAGACTGACTCTGTTCTTGATAAATCAAAACAAGTGAGACCACTGGGACTGGGACTGGGACTGGCTCTTGGTGCCTGTCTTCCAGGATCAAACGTCCAGAGAGTTCCATCACCAAGGCAGTGAGGTGAGGTCATTTCCTTCAGGAACTGAATGAGGTCACTGACTTTGCAACCACTTTGTCCTAAAAGTTACTTCTAAAAGTCCCATGAGATGGAGGCTGTCCCTACTTCCTGTCACACTTTCACAGTTAGAATGGTATACCAACCATAGGTACCTGGGAACAGCTCTCCACACAGGCCTGGTTTGGTCCATCTTCTCTACATTAAGAAGGTAGAGGCTGATTGAGACACATCCCTTCATCCTGACCAGATAGTTTGCCATGGAAGATGTCTTTTGCTCTCTCAGGTCCTTCATAGCTTCCTTCATCATCTCAGGGGATCATTTCTGCATATACCTTTGATGTTCTAAGCAGGTGGAAGATCCCCTAAATTCCTGTATTGTAAGACCAACTCTGTCCCTCCTCTTCTGTAAAGTTAGATTGAGGGAAAAGTGTATGTTTAGGGTTAATAACATGTTTGATTTGCGTTAGGAATCTTTCTGCCAGATGAATAATGGTATTGGGAGCCTGTGATATTTACAAAAATATATAGGTAAAATATAAGTATAAAAACAGAAATCTAGGTAAGATTGGAAGCCAGAAGGGAACTGGGCCCTTGAGTGGGATACTTAGGTTTGAATTATGTTCTGCACATGTGTCTCAGATAAATTGATATACAATGGCATAGGACCTTATACCTTGGATAATTGATTGTCGAAGAGAACATCGAGTCAAAAAACTATAGTCAGTAGCATTAGGAAGATAGTCAGTAGGTTTAGAAAGAAGAGTGAGTATAGGATTTGGACCAAAAGTTCTTTAGCAATAGGATTTCGGGTAGAGAGTGAATGTAAATGTCAGCATATGTGAAGTATCAGTCACAATGATGAACTGGGGGAAATATGTATGAAAGCAGGTATCAATAAAGATATTACGAAATCAGGCAAAGTATGAAGTGAGTGATAGGATTAGACATTTTCAACATGTTTGAGGTTGAATATATAATCTTAGGAAGAAACAAATATGTAGTCACCAATTGGATTTACATTTGAGAGCATTAGGCAACCTGGACATGGTTCTTTTTAGTAATCCACGCTCCCTTGGCATTTAGGCTTTGATACAATCATGAGTGTGACCTTCGCTTTTTGTGTCCAGAATATTCCTGTGATGAAATCTATATATAGATAAGGTGACATGAGTATTTCTTCCACCATTTCTGGGAGCGATATTTTGAAGACGTATAAATTAGTATTGAAGGGACAAAGAGGAGTACACTGTATCTATGAATATAGAGATAATGCATTAATAGACAATACTGTGAATAAAAAACATAACTGGTTCCAACTTTAAATAATGGATTGAATTGAATCGTGAACATATAGAGGAAATCTTATATTGATATACAATTTTTCATTCCAACCAGTTATACATCTAATGTTAATATTAATGTTATGGTTCATCATGAAGAGTGTGTGAGTTTAGCTTCGAAATTGATTATGGAAATTGAAAATAATGTATTTGGAAAGAAGTCTCATGAAAAGACGAGTCAAGTAACATGGAGGAATACATGTGTTCTGAAGCAAGAAGTGTTTGAAAGTGAAACAAATTCCTATATATTTGTGAACTTGTGGATGAAATACATATCCTATGATGTGCAAAAACTGAAGAAATAGTAATGTACCAGTGTTGGATTAAAATGAAGGTCAATATAGACATCATGTCCCATTGGAATCTACTGGCATTGATGTTAAACTGGGTCAGTTACTGTAGAAATATTAGGATTTGTAAACACCATTGATTGAAGTTAGTTTTCAGTACTGGGAAACAAATATGTATTTCAGGTGGATGAATATTTCTGAGAATTATCTTCTGAAAAGTTGATTATAAATCCATATACATGAACATGAATGAATTTACAGAGTGTGTATAAGACACATATATTTCATATTTTGAGAAATCTGGAGATATATATATATATATATATATTTTTTTTAAATAAACACAAATATACATTAAAAAGTATCAATAAATACATGCTAATCATAATTCATCATGTAATATGCATCATCCACAGATGCAAAAATATTTATTATACTGAACATGGATTTATGTATAATATTGTTCTACTGGGAAGCTCACACATAGTTTGAATTTTCAGTTCCCACAGGGTTTAGGAGGACTGATCTCTTCTCACAATTTGTATCTGCCAATTCAGCCAACTCATGAAAATGTACGTGTGATACCAGGTAGGATTCTCTATGTGCATATAAAAATACATGTGCTGAGTAGGCTACAGAGAAAGGGAGACATATTAACATATTTGTGAACTTTAAAAACACATGGAGGACTATTTCAATTAAAAATTGAGTAGATTTATAACACCTACCCTTAATCATGCAAAAGGGAAGTCCAACTGTACACCATGTCTCCACTGAACTGCTTGTATTTTCATTCTGTTTGGGTATTATTCTCCATCATATTAGGATTAGTAGTCAGAGTATAGTAGGGTATGAGTTACTGTCAGGGATTCAGTATTTCAAATGGAAAATTGGAAAATGGATCAATGTGTATGCAAATTAGTGTTACACAAAAATTTTCCCACTCTCATTTAGAACAATAACTTTACATTATTTTCACCCCAAGTAAGACACAATTAGAGGAAAAGAGTTAGAAAATCTTTGAATTCATACCTGAAATGAAAACTGCTCCGGATTTCTCAACCTTGGAGATGGTAGAGGAGTTTCCAAAAGTAAGGGACTATGTAAATACTCCACAAACATGAAGATTTGCCAGCCTAAAGACTCTGCAGAAACTGCCTCTAAGATGGACAGTTGAAATATATGTTGTTTTCAGGAGCTTTAGCTTTTTTTCTAGTAAGACCATCAAAGCTGTTTATGCATCTCTGTGACCTTGAGCACATGGTTTATAATTTTCCAAAGAACATGAAGCAGCAGTGCTGAATTCTCTCTTTGTAGGTAAACTATGGCCACTGGGGTCTATTTGTCTCCCCATGTGAACTGTGAAGCCATTTCATCATCCTCCACTTTTTATAATGTCTCCTGCTGCACTCAGAGTTTTGTATTTGTTTCATGAAATACAAGGAGTTAAACTTGACCACAGTGCTGGAGGGAGTTCTGTCACATGTGGTGGGTCAGGGTCTGCAGGAGAATGCACCAACAGGGCTTGTATACCACATAGGTTGCCTCCGTGACCATAGCAACCTGATTCTGAACATTGCCCTTAAACCTCTCCATATAACATGATGCGTTTACATACAATGTTCTGCTGGCTGCACCATGTCAGTCACAAGCCATTTGGAAGACAATGGCAGATCCACATGACCCCACCACAGATGTTTTATCACACACTTAATCACCTCTGCTCTAGGCCCACTATTCTGCAGGCTCCAAATTACTGGCATCTCCGTTCTACACCATATTCATGAAAACCAGTTAATCAAGGCACTGTCTGGTACACTCATGATCAGCAACAGGACATCCAAAGGTTCTTCAGTGCCACCTGGTCATTGGAATTTTAAAAATTTCATGGTATTTATCTAGCCAATTTTCAAGGATAAAGTTGGAGGCACTGTTTATTTCAATTCATTCAGTAATTATTCAATGTTGAGGAAGATCATTTCAATGAAAGCTCTGGAGAACTCTCACAGGCAAGGCTTCCCAGAGCATGGCCAAAAGGTCACATGAAGCCACGCCCATTGAGGTCTACAATTGAGGTCCATGTGTGTTTTGACTATCAAATATGGCTGCCAAGTCTTTCAGAATTAAATCATGTGATATCCTGTCTGAGATTCCCAGTGCTCTGTGGAAAGCCACCGTGGGCATAGATCTCAGTTTCCAAGGGCGACTCTCATGCGTGGCCTCTTAAAATCCCCACACAATTTATGGCAATTCTTCCTTGATGTGTGTTCCAGAACTCAGTCTCTAAGGGGAATGACACCAGAGTTCAAGCCCAGGTGGATCCAGTCATCTCTTCCAACTGCCAAAAGAATGACCACAATTAAAACCAAAATACATCCACATGGCCCTCATCTTCTTAAATATAGACATTCATCATAACCTCTGGCTGGAGGTTACCATGCGGAATGCATCCCAAGAGAGTGTCCAAAATAATGTTGCTTGCCCCTCATTTGCCTAAAGTCAGGGTGACATGGACGCCCTTCCTGTGAACCAGGAGTGATCAAATAGGCCTGCCATTAATACTGCTCTCCTTCTCCAATTTCAGGCCTACTGACTCTCAGGTATAGATTCTTTATGTGATTTGGAGTCTTGAGAAAACACAAGCACCTCTGCAGGGCTTTAAAGAACTCATTTGACCTAAAGGATTCCTATTCACACTTGATGGAGGTAAAGAACCTAACAGAGGAATGCAAGAGACTCATCCACAATGACTAATTTTTTTGCCATTTTGGTTTTGATTGCACACATGGAATCTATCTTTAGATCTATCATGTGCTGAGAATCTAAGCCACAACCTCACAGAGGCCCAAGAGGCTGATTCGGACACATCCCTTTCCAAAGCAATTAAGCAAAGAGCAACATGTTATGCCCATTTATTTCCATTTGAAAACAGTTTTCTTCAGGCTTCACAAAGGGGTGGCCTGAGGCAAAGACCTTCTTGACATTCAGGGCAACATAACCATAAGTATGCAAATAAACCAAAGCAGGGTCTCTCCACTGAGAGTTTACTGGTCACACATTTATTTGAGTTTTCTAAGATGTTCCCATTCCCTACAGCTATCAAGTACATGGCCATGTCACAGAGCTTGGAGGTGGTACATATCTTGGACTCAAAACCATGGGCCTATTCTTGAGATTTGCCGGAATTCAGGAAGAAAACAGGAACTTAGAAAGTTAGTAGGTGTTTCCCATGCATAAGGCGAGCCACAGTCCATTCCTAAATCGGGCAGGAAGAATGCTGGGAAGCATTCTACTAGACAGGACACATCCTTGATGCATTGTCTTTTCTAATGTCTACAACCACGGACAGAGTGGGAAACACAGACATAGAAGCACTCGCCTTGTCAAACGACTTACTAGAAACAGTCCACTCCAATCCAAACAAACCGCCTTTCCTACCTATTCTCAAAACATTAGACAAAACCACAAACTCACACCCACACCCACAAAGGCACCTCCTTAACTCAAGTAGGTCTGTGAATATCCAGAGTGTCCTCTGACTGGTGGACCATACTATATTCCCCTGAAATGGCCTGACCTGTGTCAGATCTGGTCTCCTTGGCTAACTCTGTGAAGGTGTCAGGAGCCAGAGGTGAGCCACTACCTGCTTTCTCAGAAACGGCTCCTCTTCAGAGCTTTCCTGGCATTTGGCCATCCTCACATCAGTAGTTACCAAGAAAGACTGACTCTGTCTTTGGTAAATCCAAACAAGTGTGACCACTGGGACTGGGACTGAGACTGGCTATGGGTGACTGGCTTCATGAATCCCAAGTTCAGAGATTTTAATCACCTAGGAAGTGAGGTGAGGTCACTTCCTTCAGGAACTGAATGAGGTTACTGCCTTGGCAATCACTTTGTCCTACCAGTGGCTTCGAAGTGTCACATGAGAAGGAGGCTGCCCCTACTTCCTGTTACACTTTCACAAGTTAGAATGGTATATCAATAATAGGCGCCCTGGAACAGCTACCCACACAGGCTGGGTTTGGTCCATTTTCTCTACATTAAGAAGAGAGAGGCTGATTCAGACAGAACCCTTCATCCTGACCAGGTTGTTTGCCATTGAAGATGACTTTTGCTCTCTCAGGTCCTTTATAGCTGCCTTCATGTTCTTCAGGGATCATTTATGCATGTACCTTTGAGGTTTTCATCAGGTGAAATATCTCATACATTCCTGTGTTTTAAGACCAACTCTATCCCTGCTCTTCCGTAAAGTTAGATTGATGGAACAGTGAATGGTTAAGGTTAACAACATGTTTGATTTGGGTTAGAAATCATTCTGCTGGATGAATGATGGTATTTGGAACCTAAAATATTTAAAAGAATATAGAGGTGAAATATAATTATAAAAACAGAAATCTAGGTAAGATTCGAAGCCCAGAATGGCATTGGGACCTTGACTGGGATAATTAGCATTGAATTACTTTCTGCACAGATGTCTAAAATAAATCTATAATCAATGGCATAGGATCTTCTACCTTGGATGATTGAATGTACAAGAGAACATCCAGTCAAACAGGGATAGTCGGTAGGATTAGGAAGATAGTCGGTAGGTATAGGAAGAAGAGTGAGTATAGTATTTGGAACAAAAGTTCTTTAGCAATAGGGTTTTGGTTAGAGAGTGAATATGTTTGTCAGCACATGTGAAGAGTCAATCACAATGATGAACTTGGGAAATATGTAGGAAAGCAGATATCAATAGAGACATTACAAAATCAGGCAAACTATAAAGTGATAGGATTAGACATTTTCAAAGGTTTCAGGTTGAATATATAATCTTAGGAAGAAACACATATGTAGTCAGGAATAGGATTGACATTTGAGAGAATTAGGCAATGTGGACATGGATGTTTTTAGTAATCCATGCTCACTTTCCATTTAGGCTTTGGTACAATAATAAGTGTGACCTTTCCATTTGGTGTCCAGAATATTACTGTAATAAAATGTATATGTAGATCAGGTGAAATGAGTATTTCTTCCACCATTTCCGGGAGCAATATTGTGAAGACGAATAAATTAGTATTGGGGGTACAAAGAGGTGTACGCTGTGTCTATGAATATAGAGATAATGCATAAATAGATCATACTGGGAAAAAATATAACTGGTTCCACTTAAATAATGGATTGAATTGATATCTGAAAATATATAGGAAATCTTATATTGATATACAATCATTCATTCCAAAGAGTTATACATCTAATGGTAATCTTAGAGTTATGGTTTATAATGAAGGGTGTGTGAGTTTTGTTTCAAAAGTGATTACGGAAATAGAAAATAATGTGTTTGGAAAAAAGTCTCATGAGAAGACCAGTCAAGAAACATGGAGGAATACATGTGTTCTGAAGCAGAAAGTGATTGAAAGTGAAACAAATGCCTATAAACTTCCTAACTTGTGGAATAAATATATATCCTATTATGTGCATAAACTGAAGAAATAGTAATGTAACAGTGTTGAATAAAAATGAACTTCAAAATACACATCATATTCCATAGGAATCTACTTGCATTGATGTAAAACTAGGTCAGTTACTGTAGAAGTGAAAATTGGAAAATAAATCCAATCTGGAATGGGAAATTCTCAGGAGTTCACAACCTTGGATGTGGTGGAGGAGTTTCACAAAGTAAGGGACATTGTAAACACAACCCAAACATGGACCTCTGCTGGCCTAAAGACTTCTTGAGATACTGGCTTTGAGGTTGGGCACTTAAATTTATATTGTTGTCCGGAGCTATAGCTTCTTTGTAGTGAGACCATCAAAGCTGGGTGTGCATCTATGTGACCTGGAGGACATGGTATCTTATTTAATAATGAACATATGGCAGCAGTACTGAATTCCCTGTTTGTAGGTAATCTGTGGCCACTGGGGGCAAAGTGTCTCCCCATGTGGACTGTGAAGCCATTTGTTCATTCTCCATTTTCGTGGTGTTTCTTGCTGCTGCACTGGGAGTTTGGTATTTGCTTAACGAAATACAAGGAGTTCAACGGGGACAAGTGCTGGTGGCTACCCCTACTTCATGTGACACTTTTACAAGTTAGAATGGTATATCAACCATAGGCACCCAGGAACAGCTCTCCACACAGGCCTTGTTTGGTCCTTCATATCTGCCTACATCTTCTCCAGGGGCCATATCTGCATGGACCTTTGAGGTTCTCAGCAGGTGGAAGATCCCCTATATTCCTGTATTGTAAGACCAACTCTGTCCCGCTCTTCTGTAAAGTTAGATTGAGGGAACAGTGTATGGTTAGCATTAATAACTTGTTCAATTTGGGTTAGGAATTATTCTGAGGGATGAATAATGATATTGGGAATCTGCTATATTTATAAGAACATAGAGGTGAAATATATGTATGAAAACAGAAATCTAGGTAAGATTTGAAGCCAAGAAGGGAATTGGGCCCTTGATTGGGATACTTAGCATTGAATTACCTTCAGCAGAGTTTTCTTGGATAAATCAATATACAATGGCATAAGACTTTGTACCTTGGATGATTGAATTTAGAAGGGAACATCAACTCCAAAAGGGATAGTCGGTAAGATTAGGAAGATAATCGGTAGTTTTCGGAAGAAGTGTGGGTATAGAATTTGGAAAAAAAAAATCTTTAGCAACAGGGTTTCGATTAGAGAGTGAATGCCAATGTCAGCACATGTGAAGAGTCAGTCACAAAGATGAACTAGGGAAAAAATGTAGGAAAGCAAATATCAAGGAAGACAATAGGAAATTAGGCAAAGTACAAAGTGAGTGTTAGGATTAGACATTTTCAACAGGATTGAGTTTGAATATATAATCTTAGGAAGAAACAAATATGTAGTCACCAAAGAATGACATTTGAGAGCATTAGGCAACCTGGACATGGATGTTTTTAGTAATCCGTGTTCACTTTTCATTTAGGCTTTGTAAAATCATAAGTGTGACCTTTGCAGTTTTGTCCAGAATATTACTGTGATAAAATGTATATGTAGATCAGGTGACATGAGTATTTCTTCAACCATTTCCGGGAGTAATATTGAGAAGACGTATAAATTAGTATTGGGGGTACAAAGAGGGGTACGCTGTGTCTGTGAATATAGAGATAATGCATGAGTAGACCATACTGTGAATAAATAATATAACTGGTTCCACTTTAAATAATTCATTTAATTGATATCTGAAAATATACAGGAAATCTAATATTGATATACAATCATTCATTCCAACCAGTTATACATCTAATGGTATTATTAGGTTATGGTTTATCATGAAGGGTGTGTGAGATTTTCTTCAAAAGGATTATGGAAATCGAAAATAATGTGTTTGGAAAGAAGTCTCAAAAAATTCCAGTCAAGAAACCTGGATGAATACATGTGTTCTAAAGCAGGAAGTGATTTAAAGTGAACCAAATGCCTCTAAATTTGTGAACTTGTGGATGAAATATATATGCTATGATGGGCTAAACGTGAAGAAATAGTAATGTAGCAGTGTTGAATAGAAATGAAGTTCAAAATAGACATCTTGTCCCATAGTAATCTACTTGCATTGATGTTAAACTGGGTCAGTTAATGTAGAAATGTTAGGATTTGTATGAACCATTAACTGAAGTCAGATTTCAGTAATGGGAAACAAATATGTATTCCAGGTGGAGGAATATTTCTGAGAATAATCTTCTGAAAAGTTGATTAGAAATCCACATACATGAACACGAATGAATTTAGGGAGTGTATATAATACACATATATTTCATATTTTAAAAAACTTGGAGAGTCACACACACACACACACACACACACACACACACACACACACACACGCACAAACATTAAAAAGTAGCAATATATATGCCAATCGCATTTCATCATTAAATATATATAATCCACATATCGAAAAATATTCATTTTGCTTAACATGGATTCATGTATAATGTTGTTCTACTAGGAAGCTGACATAGGTTGAATTTTCAGTTCCAACAGCGTTTAGGAGGAATGATCTCTTCTCACAATTTTTATCTTCCAAGTCATTATCCTCAAAAGAAATTATGTGTGATACCAGGTAGGATTCTATATGTGCGTATAAAAATACATGTGCTGAATAGGCTACAGAGAAAAGGAGACAAGAAGTCACATATTTGTTACCTTTAAAAATACATGTAGAACTATTTCAATTAAAAATTGACTATTTTTATAATACCTACCCTTTATCATGCAAAAGGCAAGACCTAGTATACACCATGCCTCCTCTGAACTGCTTGTATTTCTATACTCTTTGGGTTATTTTTCTTCACCATATTAGGATTAATCATCAAAGTCTAGTAGGGTATGGGTTAGTGTCAGGGATTCAGTATTTTGAATGGAAAATAGGAAAATGAATCCAATGTGTACGCAAACAAATGCTACGCAAAAATCTTCCAACTCTCATCAAGAACAATGCCTTGTCATTACCTTCAACCCTAGTAAAACACAATTAGAGGAGAAGAGTTAGAAAATCTGTGAATTCATATGTGGAATAAAATATGATCAGTAGTTCAAAAAATTGGAGGTGTTAAAGGAGTTTCCAAAAGTAAGGGAAAGGTTAAACAGTCCACACACATGGAGCTCTGCTGGCCTAAAGACTTCTTGAGAAAGTCTCTCTGAGGTTGGGCACTTGAAATATATTTTGTTGTAAGGAGCTTTAGCTTCTTTGTAGTGAGACCTTCAAAGATGGGTCTGCATCTATGTGACCTGGAGGACATGGTTTCTTATTTTCCAATGAACATGAGACCACAGTGCTGAATTCTCTCTTCCTAAGTAAACTGTGGACACTGGAACCTAAGTGTCTCCCCGTTTGAACTGTCAAGCCATATGGTCATCCTCCACTTTTCGTGGGTTTCTTGCTGCTGCACTGGGAGTTTGGTATTTGCATCACGAAATACAAGGAGTTCAACTGGGACACAGTGCTGGAGAGAGTTCTGTCACGTGTTTATGGTCAGGGTCTGCAGGAGAATGCACCATCCAATCTTCTATCTCTCATAGTTTGCCCCCGTGTCCATAGCAACCTGATTCTGAACATTTACCTGAAACCAAACCATATAACAATTTGCCTTTACATATAAGTGTCTGCTGGCTGCACCTTGTGAGTCAAAAGCCATTCTATATAAATGCCACATTTTTAATCCATTCATCTATTGAAGGGAATCTAGGTTGGTTCCACAGTCTTGCCATTGTGAATTGTGCTGCTATGAACATCGATTTATCAGTATCTCTGTAGCATGCCCTTTTTAGGTGTTTAGGGAATAGACCGAGAAGGGGAATAGGTCAAATGGTGGTTCCATTCCCAGCTTTCCAAGAAATCTCCATACTGCTTTCCAAATTGGCTGCACTAATTTGCAGTCCCACCAGCAATGTACAGGTGTGCCCTTTTCCCCACATCCTCGACAGCACATGTTGTCGTTTGACTTCATAATGGCTGCCAATCTTACTGCAGTGAGATGGTATCTTAGGGTGGGTTTGTTTTGCTTTTCTCTGACTGCTAGAGATGGTGAGCATTTGTTCATGTACTTATTGATTGATTGTATGTCCTCCTCTGAGAAGTGTCTGTTCAGGTCATTGGCCCATTTGTTGATTGGGTTATTCATTTTCTTATTGTTTAATTTTTTTGAGTTCTTTGTATACTCTTGATATTAGGGCTCTATCTGAAGTGTGAGGAGTAAAGATTTGTTCCAAGGATGTAGGCTCCCTATTTACCTCTCTTATTGTTTCTTTTGCTGAGAAAAATCTATTTAGTTTGCATAAGTCCCATTTGTTGATTCTAGTGATTAACTCTTGTGCTATGGGTGTCCTATTGAGAAATTTGGAGCCCGATCCCACAGTATGTAGATTGTGGCAAAAGTTTTCTTCTACCAGATGCAGTGTCTCTGATTTGATATCAACCTCCTAGATCTATTTTGAGTTAACTCTTGTGCATGGCGAGAGGAGGGGATTCAGTTTCATTTTGTTACATATGGAATTCCAGTTTTCCCAGCACCATTTGTTGAAGATGCTATCCTTCCTCCACTGCATGCTTTTAGCCCTTTTATCAAATATAAGATAGTTGTAGTTTTGTGGATTGGTTTCTGTGTCCTCTATTCTGTACCACTGGTCCACCCACCTGTTTTGGCACCAGTACCATGCTATTTTTGTTACTATTGATCTGTAGTATAGTTTGAGGTCTGGTATCGGTATACTGCCTGATTCACACTTCCTGCTTAGAGCTGTTTTTGCTATTCTGGGTCTTTTATTTTTCCATATGAATTTCATAATTGTTTTATCTATTTCTACAAGAAATGACCTTGGGATTTTAATTGGCATTGCATTAAACCTATAGAGAACTTTTGGTAATATTGTCATTTTGATGATGTTAGTTATGCTTATCCATGAACAGGGTATATTTTTCCATCTTCTAAGATTTTCTTCTATTTCTCTCTTTAGGGTTCTGTAGTTTTCATTGTATAAGTCTTTCACCTCTTTTGTTAGGTTGACTCCCAAGTATTTTATTTATTTTTTTGAGGATATTGTGAATGGAGTGATTGTCCTCATTTCCATTTCAGAGGATTTGTCGCTGATATACAAAAATGCCTTTGATTTATGCGTGGTGATTTAATATCCTGCCACTTTGCTGAATTCATTTATTACCTCTAATAGTTTCTTTGTAGACCCTTTTGGGTCTGCTAGGTATAGAATCATGTCTTTTGCAAATAGCGATAATTTGAGTTCTTCTCTTCCTATTTTTATGTCTTTAATTTCTTTAGCCTTTCTAATTGCTCTGGCCAGTGTTTCGAGAACTATGTTGAACAGAAGGGGTGAGAGAGGGCATCATTGTTTTCCTCCAGATTTTAGGGGGAATGCCTTCAATTGTTCTCCATTCAGAATGATGCTAGCCTGAGGCTTAGCATAGATTGCTTTTACAATATTGAGGTATGATCCTGTTATCCCTAGTTTTTCTAGAGTTTTGAACGTAAAGTGATGCTGTACCTTGTCGAATGCTTTTTCCGCATCTCTCGAGATGATCATATGGTTCTTATTTTTAAGTCTATTGATGTGATGAATAACATTTATTGATTTCTGTATATTGTACCAGCCTTGCATCCCAGGAATGAATCCTACTTGATCATGGTGCACATTGTTTTTTATATATATGATTTTGTGTCTGATTCGCCAGAATTTTTTTGAGGATTTTTGCATTTTTCCTGAAATACCTTGAAAAGTATTGGTTTTTGTTTTTCTTTAATGGTTTTTTAAAACTATGCTCTATACCCATCCGGTCCTGGGCTTCTCTTAGTTGGTAGTATTTTGATGGTTTCTTCTATTTCCTCAATTGATATTAGACTGCTTAGGTTGTCTATATCCTCCTGACTCAATCTGGGCACATCATATGACTTAAGAAATTTATCAATGCCTTCACTATATTCTATTTTATTGGAGTATATTAATTCAAAATAATTTCTGATTTTCTTCTGTATTTCTGAAGTGTCTCTTGTTATATTTCCTTTTTCATTTCATATGGTAGTAATTTGAGTTCTCTCTCTTCTTCTCTTTGTTAGCATGGCTAAGGGTCTGTCGATTTTATTTATTTTATCAAAAAACCAATGTATTGTTTTGTCAATTTTTTCAATTGTTTCTTTTGTTTCGATTTCATTAATTTCTGCTCTGATTTTAATTATTTCTTGCCTTCTACTTCTTTTGCTGTTGTTTGCTCTTGTTTTTCTAAGATTTTGAGATGACGTATGAGATCATTTATTTGTTGTTTTTTTCTTTTTCTAAGGAATGAACTCCAAGCAATGAATTTTCCTCTTAGAACTGCTTTCAATGTGTCTCATAGATTCCGATATATTGTGTCTGTGTTTTCATTTACCTCTAAGAATTTTTTAATTTCCTCTTTGATGTCTTCAATAACCCATTGATCATTCAGAAACCTATTGTTCATTCTCCAAGTGATGAATGATTTTTCCTTCCTTCTTATATCATTGATTTTTAGTTTCATTCCATTATGATCAGATAAAATGCATGGTATTATCTCTACTCCTTTTTATTGTCTAAGAGTTGCCCTGTGACATAATATATGATGTATTTTTGAGAAGGATCCATGTTCTGCTGAGAAAAAAGTGTAACTTCTTGATGATGGGTTGTACATTCTATATATGTCAATTAAGTCTAGGTTATTAATTGTGTTATTGAGTTCTATAGTTTTCTTATTCAACTTTTGTTTGGAAGATCTGTCCAGTGGTGAGAGAGGTGTGTTCATGTCTCTCATGATTACTGTATTGTGGTCTATTAGACTCTTGAAATTGAGAAGAGTTTGTTTGATGAACAAACCTGCACCATTGTTTGGGGCATATATATTTATGATTGTTACGTCTTGTTGGCGTATGGTTTTCTTGAGTAGTATGTAGTGTCCTTCTTTATCCCTTTTGATTAACTTTGGTTTGAAATCTATTTTATTTGATATGAGTATGGACACTCCTGCTTGTTTCCAACGTTCATAAGAGTGATATGATTTTTCCAAGTATCACCTTGAGTCTATGTATGTCTTTTCCTGTAAAATGCGTCTCCTGTAGGCAGCATTTTGTTGGTTCTTGTTTTGTGATCCATTCTACTAGCCTGTGTCTCTTAATTGGTGAGTTTAAGCCATTAAGATTTTTGGTTATTATTTAGATATGGGTTGTTCTTCCAGCCATATTTGTTTATTTATGTTACTAAACATAGTTTATTTTCCTCTTTGATTATTTTCCCCCCTTTAATGTCCTACCTTCCACTGTTGGTTTTCATTGATATTTTCCATTTCCACTTCCTGTAATGTTTTGCGGAGGATGTTTTGAAGAGATGGTTTTCTAGCTGCAAATTCTTTTCACTTTTGTTTATTGTGGAAGGTTTTAACTTTATCTTCCATCTGAAGCTTAATTTCACTGGATACATGATTATTGGTTGGAACCCATTTTCTTTCAGTGTTTGAAATATGTTATTAAAGGATCTTCTAGCTTTCAGAGTCTGTGTTGAAAGATCAGCTGTTATCCTGGTTGGTTTACCACTAACTATAATCTGCTTCCTTTCTCTTGTAGCTTTTAAAATTCTCTCCTTATTCTGTATGTTGGGTATCTTCATTATCATGTGTCTAGGTGTGGATCTCTTATGATATTGCATGTTCGGCGTCCTGTAGACTTTTAGGATTTGGGATTTTGTCTCATTCTTCAAGTCTAGGAATTTTTCTCCTATTATTTCATTGAATAGATTGCTCACTCCTTTGGTTTGGACCTCTATACTTTCCTGTATCCCAATGACTCTTATGTTTGGTCTCTTTATGTTATCCCATATTTCTTGCACTTTTGCTCATGGTTTCTTAACAGTCTTGCTGAGCTGTATATGTTCTTTTTGAGTTGAAATACTTTGTCTTCATTGTCTGATGTTCTATCTTCTAAGTATTCTGCTCTAATGGTAGTATTCTCAATTGAGTTTTTAAGATGGTTCATTACTTCCTGCATTTCTAAGATTTCAGTTTGTTTGTTTTTTATAACCTCTATCTCACTGTATAGTTGATCTTTGCTACTTGGATTTTTTTATGTAATTCATTGTCGAAGTGATCTTTCATTGTCTGATTTTTGCTGTCTAATGTCTTCCTTGAGATTCCAGATCAAATGAAGCATGTATATCCTGAATTCTTTATCTGACATTCCATATGCTGCATCTATTACCTCTTCTAAAGTTGAGTTGACCTGCATTGCTTGTGGTCCTTTCTTTTCTTGTCTTTTCATACAGCTTGCGTTTCTTTCTGCTTTTTGAAACTGTTGTGTTTTTGAAATTTTCCCCCTATATATTTATATTGCTCTTGTATAGTGGAAAAGTCTCCATTGCAGGTGCGGTTGGCGGCTGTGATGCTCCTCCAATTGGGGTGATCTGTCTACCATTCTGACCGGCCCCTGGGCCTGTTCTGCCGGTCGGTCGTACGTCTGCCTACCTTGCAGGCATGGGTGTGCTCTGCCCCTACTCCAATTGGGGTGACGTGACTACCATGCCGGTGGGTCGCTGGGCCTGTTCCAGGCACAGGCGGCAGCTCTGCTCTGCACCTCTGGCTTGATGACTAAGTGAGAGAGACTCGGATGTTTGTGACTCACTTTCTTTACCAGGAGACCAACTATTTCTGTCGCCGCTGGTATAGATGAAGTTATCTCCTCCACCGCTTTGTGATCACATCAGATCTCTTCCATGTTGGTATCCCATGTGAATGGCAGCATTTCTTTCCCTTTGCCGGGTGACCAAAGCAACGAGTGAGTCCTGACCGGCCCTCACAAGCCCCGTCTCAATCCTGTTGCCACTGTCTATGAAGGCTCAGTTGGCATTTACCTTTACAGTATTCAGCAGGACCCAGACCAAGAAACAGTTTCTGCAGGTTCTTTAGCCCTGGGCCAGAGCAGTTCCGGGACCCGGAATTCAGCCGCTCCGGGCTCGGTGTATGTTCTGATAGGAGCACGATCCAAGAAGCAATTTTCGTGGGTTCTTCAGCACTGACCCTGAGTAATTTGTCTGCAAGATGAAGGCGAATGGCAGCCTGAAATTACCTATTCTGTATCTGAATGAGCTGTGATGAGTCGAAAACAGGGATGGTGACGTCAGCTCTCCAAGATGGTGACCACTATCTTCCTCTGTGGTTTCACCGGTGTGGAAAACCGAATTGGACCGCTTCCTTCCCCCGTTTCAAACCCACAACTCAACACTGAGCACAGTGATTGCACAGCTGGCAGGAGCCCGCATAATCCACAGGGCTATATCTTTGCATTGCTCTCTTGTTGTTTCCCAGCGCGCATTGCAGACACTAGCTGTGGGGTGATTTGCTGAATAAGCAGCGTGACCCTCCGTGAGGACAAATCGCTGGGGTTTGAGCCCCCGTAGCTGGTCCTTGTGCAATGGAAATCCTTCCTGTAGGTTTTGGAGCACACCAATTTTTCTGGAAATTTCTAACAAGATAGATTTTAGCCGTTCTAACTTGTCCTTCTCCTGCAATGTGAGGCGGTACACGGGGGTAATGAACTCCCATCACCGCCATAATATGATCCCCTGAAGTTAGTTTTCAGTACTAGGAAACAAACATGTATTTCAGGTGGATGAATATTTCTGAGAATAATCTTCTCAAACGTTGATTATAAATCCAAATACATGAATATGAATGAATTTAGTTAGTGTATAATAAGACACATATATTTTATATTTTGAATAATCAGCAGAGTGATTATATATATATATATATATATATATATATATATATAAATATATATATATATATATATATATATATATATAATACACACACACACACACACACACACACACACACACACACATACACACCTAAATACAGACATTACAAAGTAGCATTATGTATGCCAATCGAAATTCACCATGAAATATATATCATCCACAGATCCCAAAATATTGATTTTACTAAATATGGATTTATGTTGTTCAACTAGGAAGCTCACCTATAGGTTGAATTTTCAGTTCCAACAGCATTTAGAAGAAGTGTTTTCTTCTAACAATTTGTATTTGCAAAGTCAGTTACCTCACAAATATGTACGTGTGATACCATGTAGTATTCTATATGTGCATATGAAAATGCATGTGCTGAATAGGCTACAGAGAAAGGGAGACAGGAATTCACATATTTGTTAACTTTAAAAACACATAGAGGACTATTTTAACTACAAATTGACAAGATTTATAACACCAACCCTTTATCATGCAAAAGGAAAGTACAACTATACACCATGCCTTTTCTGAACTGGTTGTATTTCTATTCTGTGTGGGTTATTTTACTCCATCATATTAGGATTAGTAGTCAGAGTCTAGTAGGTTAGGGTTAGTTTCAGGGATTCAGTATTTCGAATTGAAAATAGAAAAATAAATTCAATATTTATGCAAATATGTGCTACAAAAAAATCTTCCCACTCTCATCCAGAACAATGCCTTGACATCACCTTCGCTTAAAGTAAGACACAATTAGAGGAGATGAGTTACAAAAATCTGTGAATACATATCTGGAATGGAATATGCTCAGGAGTTCATATCCTTGGAGGTGGTATAGGAGTTTCCAAAAGTAAGGGACAGGGTAAACACTGCACAAACATGGAGCTCTGCTGGCCTAAAGACTTTTGAGAAACTGCCTCTGAGTTTGGGCACTTGAAATATATGTTGTTGTCAGGAGATTTAGCTTCCGTCTAGTTAGACCATCATAACTGGGTCAGCATCTATGTGACCTGGAGGACATTGTTTCTTATTTCCCAATGAACATGAGGCAGCAGTGCTGAATTTTCTCTTTGTAGGTAAACTGTAGCCACTGCGCGCTAAGTGTCTCCTCGTGTTTACTGTAAAGCCGTTTTTTTATCCTCCACTTTTTGTGGTGTTTCTTGCTGCTGCACTGGAAGTTTGGTATTTGTTTCTTGGAATACAAGGAGTTCCACTGGGACAAAGTGCTGGAGGGAATTCTGTCACATGTGGTGGGTCAGGGTCTGCAGGAGAATGCACCAAGCAAGCTTCTTTCCCACAGAGCTTGCCCCATTGACCATAGCAACCTGATTCTGAACATTGCCCTGAAACCTCTCCATATAACAAGATGCTTTTACATACAAGGGTCTGCTGGATGCACAATGTCAGTCACAAGCCATTTGGAAGCCAATGGCAGATAAACATGGCCTCACCACAGATGTTATATCAGACACCTCCCCACCACTGCTCTAGGCCAACTACTCAGCAGGCTCCAACTTACTGGCATCTCTGTTCTACACCATTTTCATGAAACCAAGTCAATCAAGGCACTGTCTGGTATACTCATGATCAGCAACAGGAATCCAAAGGTTTTCCAGTGCCACCTGGTCAAGGGATTTTCAAAAATTTGGTGGTATTCATCTAGCTATTTTTTAAGGATGAAGTTGGAGGCACTGTGGGTTTCCAATCATTCAGGAACCATTAAATGGCGAGGAAACTCATTTGAACAAAAGAAATGGAGAACTATCACAGGCAAAGCTTCCCAAAGTGTGGCCAAAAGGTCAGATGAAGCCAGGCACATTGAGGTCTACAATGTGAGCTCCATGTGTGTTTTGACTCTCAACTATGGCTGCCAAGTCTTTAATAATAAAATCTTGTGATATCCTGGCTGAGATTACTTGTGCTCTGTGGAAAGCCACCCTGGGGCTAGATCTCAGTTTCCAAGGGCGAATCTCATGTGTGGCCTCCTAAAATCCCAACACAGTTCATGGCAATACTTCTCTGAAAACAGTTCCACAACTCAGTCTCTAAGGGAAATCACACCAGAGTTCAAGCCCAGGAGGAACCAGACATCTCTTCCAACCGCCACACAAATGACCACAATTAAAAACAAAAGACTCCCACATGGCACTCATCTTCTTCCATATAGACACTAATAATAACCTCTGGCTGGAGGTTTCCATGAGGGGCACAGACCAACACAGTGTTCAAAATAAGCACCCTCGCACCTCATTTGTCACAAGTCAGGGTTTCCTGGACACCCTTCCTTTGAACATGGAATGATCATAGAGCCCTGCCTTTAATACTGCTCCACAATTCCAATTTGAGGCTTACTGACTGTGGGATTTAGATTCTTTATGTGAACTGGAGTCATGCGTAATCACAAGCACCAATGGGCTAGACTCTGCAGGGCTTTGAAGTACTCATTTGATGCAGAGGATCCCTATTCTCACTTGATGGAGATCAGGAACCTTACAGAGGAAGGCGAGAGGCGTAGTCCACAATGAAT
>NW_027512673.1:300000-412029 GCF_048772815.1 Callospermophilus lateralis | reverse complement strand
GCACCTGATCGATATAAAGAAAGATCCCATGTGTGAATCCAAAACCGAAATGCCCAAAAGAGGAGTCATTGAGCATAAAGTCTCTTGCCTTCCACTGTAAGGTTCCTGACCTCCATCAAGTGAGAATAGGGATCCTTTGGGTCAAATGATTTCTTCAAAGCCCTGCACATGCTAGCCCAGAGGTGCTTGTGTTTTCTCATGACTCCAATTCACATAAAGATTCTAAACCCCACTGTCAGTAGGCCTCAAATTGGAGAAGCAGAGCAGTATTACGGCAGGCCTATTTGATCACTCCTGGGTCACAGGAAGGGTGTCCAGGCCACCCTGACATTAGGAAAATAAGGGGCAAGGAAGCCTATTTTGGACACTGTCTTGGGCTGTGTCCTTCATGGAAACTTCCAGGCAGAGGTTAAGATGAGTGTCTATATGCAATAAGATGAGGGTCATGTGGGAATGTTTTGGTTTAATTTTGGTCATTTGTGTTGGGGTTGGAAGAGATGAGTAGGTCAACCAGGACTTGAAATCTGGTCTGATTCCCCTTAGAGACTGAGTTATGGAACTGAACTCAGAGAAGTATTGGCATGAATTGTGTTGAGTTTTTAGGAGGCCACACATGAGACTCGCCCTTGGAAACTGAGACCTAGGCCGAGGGTGGCTTTCCACAGAGCACTGGGAATCTCACCCAGGATATCACAAGATTTTATTCTGAAAGACTTGGCAGCCAGTCAAAACACACATAGACCTCACACTATAGACCTCAATGGGCCTGGCTTCATGTGACCTTTTGGCTACTCTTTGGGAAGACTTGCCTGTGAGTGTCCTCCAGAGATTTCATTGAAATGAGCTTCCTCACAATTTAATGGTTCCTAAATGAATTGAAACCTACAGTGCCTCCAACTTCCACCTTGAAAAATGGCTAGATAAATACCATGAAATTTTTGAAATTCCTATGACCAGGTGGCACTGGAGAACCTTTGTATGCCCTGTTGCTGATCATGAGTGTACCAGAAAGTGCCCTAATTGACTGAGTTTCATTAAATTGGTGTAGAACAGAGATGCCAGTAAGTTGAATACTCCTCAATTGTAGGCGCAAGCTGTGGTGTGCAGGTTTGTGATAAAACATCCGTGGTGGGGCCATGTGGATCTGCCATTGCTTCCAAATGGCATGTGACTGACGTGGTGCAGCCAGGAAATTCTTATATGTAAATGCATATTGGTATATGGAGAATTTTTAGGGCAATGTTCAGAATCAGGTTGCAATGGACAAGGGGACAATCTATGTGGGCTAGAAGCCTGGTTGGTGCATTCTCCTGCAGACCATGACCCACTACACATGACAGTACTCCCTCCAGCACTGTGTCCCAGTTCAACTCCTTGTATTTCGTGAAGAAAATACCAAACTCCCAGTGCAGCAGCAAGAAACACCACGAAAAGTGGAGAATGACCAAATGCCCCCACAGTCCACACGGGGAGACTCTTAGACCCCAGTGGTCACAGTTTACCTACAAAGAGATAATTCAGTACTGTAGCCTAGTGTTCATAGGAAAATAAGAAACCACGTCCTCCAGGTCACATAGATGTAGACCCAGCTCTGATGGTCTCACTAGAAAGAAAGCTAAAGCTCCTGACAACAACATATATTTTGAGTTCCCAACCTCAGAGGCAGTTTCTCAAGAAGTCTTTAGGCCAGCAGAGCTCCAAGTTTGTGGAGTGTTTACCTTGTCCCTTACATTTGGAAACTCCTCTACCACATCCAAGGTTGTGAACTCCTTTGCATTTTCCATTCCAGATATATATTCACAGATTTTCTAACTCTTCTCCTCTAATTGTGTCTTATTTGGGGCGAAGGTAATGTGAAGCCATTGTTCTGGATGAGAGTGGGTAATTTATTGTGTAGCCCATATTTGCATACACATTGGATTCATTTTCCTTTTTTCCATTCAAAATACTGAATCCCTGACACTAACCCATACCCTACTAGACTCTGACTACTAATCCTACTATGACGGAGAATAATAACACAAACAGAATAGAAATACAAGCCGTTCAGAGGAGGCATGGTGTATAGTTGGACTTGCCTTTTGCATGATAAAGCGTAGGTGTTATATGTCTAGTCCATTTTTCATTGAAATAGTTCTCTATGTGTTTTTTTTTCCTTTAATTTTTATTGTTGGTTGTTCAAAATTTACCTATTTCTTGACATATCATATTTCACACTTTGATTCAAGTGGGTTATGAACTCCCATTTTTACTCCGTATACAGGTTTCAGCATCACATCTGTTACACATCCACTGTTTTACGTATTGCAATACTAGTGTCTGTTGTAGTCTGCTGTCTTTCCTATCCTCTACTATCCCCCATCCCCTCTTCTCCCATCTTCTCTCTCTACCCCATCTACTGTAATTCATTTCTCCCCCTTGGTTTTTTCCCCCCTTTTCCCTCACTTCCTCTTGTATGTAATTTTGTATAACCATGAGGGTCTCCTTCCATTTCCATGCAATTTCCCTTCTCTTTCCTTTTCTCTTCTACCTGTCACCCCTGTTTAATCTTAATCTTCATCTCATGCTCTTCCTCCCAAATCTGTTCTTAGTTACTCTCCTTATATCAAAGAAAACTATTGGCATTTGTTTTTTTAGGGATTGGCTAGCTTCACTTAGCATAATCTGTTCTAATGCCATCTATTTCCCTGCAAATTCTATGATTTTGACATTTTTTAATGCAGAGTATTACTCCATTGTGTATAAATGCCACATTTTTTTTTCCATTCATCTATTGAAGGGCATCTAGGTTGGTTCCACACTCTTGCTATTTTGATTTGTGCTGTTATGAACATCAATGTAGCAGTGTCCCTGCAGCATGCACATTTTAGGTCTTAGGGAATAGACCGAGAAGGGGAATAGCTGGGTCAAATGGTGGTTCCATTCCTAGCTTCCAAGAAATCTCCATACTTCTTTCCAAATTGGCTGCACCAATTTGCAGTCCCACCAGCAATGTACAGGTGTACCCTTTTCGCCACATCCTCGCCAGCAATTGTTGTTTGACTTCATAATGGCTGCCAAACATACTGGAGTGAGATGGTATCTTAGGGAGGGTTTGTTTTCCATTTTTCTGACTGCAAGAGATGGTGAGCATTTTCTCATGTACTTATTGATTGATTGTATGTCCTCATCTGAGAAGTGTCTGTTCAGGTCCTTGGACCATTTGTTGATTGGGTTATTCGTCTTCTTATTGTTTAATTTTTTGAGTTCTTTGTATACTCTTGATATTAGGGCTCTATCTGAAGTGTGAGGAGTAAAGATTTGTTCCCAGGATGTAGACTACTTATTTACCTCTCTTATTGTTTCTTTTGATGAGAAAAAACTTTTTAGTTTGAGTAAGTCCCATTTGTTGATTCTAGGTATTAACTCGTGTGCTAACGGTGTCCTATTGAGGAATTTGGAGCCCAACCCCACAGTATGTAGATCATAGCCAACTTTTTCTTGTATCAGATGCCGTGTCTCTGATTTGATATCAAGCTCCTTGATCCATTTTGAGTTAACTTTTGTGCATGGCGAGAGAAATGGATTCAGTTTCATTTTGTTGCATATGAATTTCCAGTTTTCCCAGAACCATTTGTTGAAGATGCTATCCTTCCTCCATTGCATGCTTTTAGACCCGATTGGCATTGCATTTAACATATAGAGAACTTTTGGTTATATTGCCATTTTGATGATGTTAGTTCTGCCTATCCATGAACATCGTATATTTTTCCATCTTCTAAGATCTTCTTCTATTTCACTCTTTAGGGTTCTGTAGTTTTCATTTTATAAGTCTTTCACCCTTTTTGTTAGGTTGATTCCCAAGTATTTTTTTGTGTGTGTCTGGATATTTTGAATGGAGTTGTTGTCCTCATTTCTATTTCAGAGGATTTGTTGCTGATATACAGGAATGCCTTTGATTTATGCATATTGATTTTATATCCTGCCACTTTGGTGAATTCATTTATTACCTCTAATAGTTTCTTTGTATACCTTGCTGGGTCTGCTAAGTATAGAATCATGTCATCTGCAAATAGTGATAATTTACGTTCTCCTTTTCCTATTTTTATGCCTTTGATTTCTTTAATCTCTCTAATTGCTCTGGCCAGTGTTTCGAGAACTATGTTGAACAGAAGTAGTGAGAGAGGGCATCCCTATCTTCTTCCAGATTTTAGAGGGAATACCTTCAATTTTTCTCCATTCAGAATGATGCTAGCCTGAGACTTAGCATAGATTGCTTTTACATTATTGAGGTATGTTCCTGTTATCCCTAGTTTTTCCAGAGTTTTGAACATAAAGGGATGCTGAACATTGTCAAATGCTTTTTCTGCATCTATCGAGATGATCAAATGGTTCTTATTTTTAAGTCTATTTATGTGATGAATAACATTTATTGATTTCTGTATAATGAAGCAACCTTGCATCCCAGGGATGAATCCTACTTGATCATGGTGCACAATTTTTTTAATATGTTTTTGTATGCAATTCGCCACAATTTTATTGAGGATTTTTGCATTTTTCCTGAAATAGCTTGAAAAGTATTGGTATTAGTTCCTCTTTAAAGGTTTTGTAAAACTCTGCTGTATACCCATCCGGTCCTGGGCTTTTCTTAGTTGGTAGTCTTTTGATGGTTTATTCTATTTCCTCAATTGTTATGGGTCTGTTTAGGTTGCCTATATCCTCCTGACTAAATCTGGGCAGATTATATGACTGAGAAATTTATCGATGCCTTCACTATCTTCTATTTTATTGAAAAATAAGAATTCAAAATAATTTCGGATTATCTTCTGTATTTCTGAACTATCTGTTGTGATACTGAGTTCTCCCTCTTCTTTTCTTTGTTAGCTTGGCTAAGGGTCTGTCATTTTGATTTATTTTTTCAAAGAACCATCTTTTAGTTTTGTCAATTTTTTCAATTGTTTCTTTTGTTTCAATTTCATTAATTTCAGCTCTAATTTTAATTATTTCTTGCCTTCTACTTATTTTGCTGTTGTTTTGCTCTTCTTTTTCTAGGATTCTGAGATGAAGTATGAGATCATTTATTTGTCATTTTTTTTTTCCTTTTTTTAAGGAATGAAATCTAAGCAATGAATTTTGTTCTTAGAACTGCTTTCAATGTGTCCCATAGATTCCGATATGTTATGTCTGTGTTTTCATTTATCTCTAAGAATTTTTTAATTTCCTCCTTGGTGTCTTCTATAACCCATTGATCATTCAGTAACTTATTTTTCATTCTCCAAGTGATACATGATTTTTCCTTCTTTCTTTTATCGTTGATTTTCAGTTTCATTTCATTATGATCAGATAAGATGCCTGGTATTATATCTACTCCTTTATATTGTCTAAGAGTTGCTCTGTGACATAATATATGATTTATTTTTTGAGAAGTATCCATGTGCTGCTGAGAAAAAAGTGTAGCTGCTTGATGTTGGGTGGTATATTCTATATATATCATAAGTCTGGGTTATTAATTGTGTTATTGAGTTCTATAGTTTCATTATTCAACTTTTGTTTGGAAGATCAGTCCAGTAGTGAGAGAGGTGTGTTTGAGTCTCCCATGAGTATTGTATGGTGGTCTATTAGACTCTTGAACTTGAGAAGAATTTGTTTAATGAACATAGCTGCACCAATGTTTGGGGCATATATATTTATGATTGTTATGTCTTGTTGGTGTATGGTTTCCTTGAGAAGTATGTAGTGTTGCTCTTTATCCCTTTTGATTAACTTTAGCTTGAAATCTATTTTATTTGATATGAGTATGGACACTTCTGCTTGTTTCCGAAGTCCATATGGGTGATATGATTTTTCCCAACTTTTCACCTTCAGTCTATGTATATCTTTTCCTAACAAACGTGTCTCCAGTAGGCAGCATACTGTTGGGTCTTGTTTTGTGATCCGTTCTACTAGCCTGTGTCTCTTAATTGGTGAGTTTAAGCCATTAACATTTAGGGTTATTATTGAGATATGGGATGTTCTTCCAGCCATATTTGTATATTTATGTTACTAAACATGGTTTTTTTCCTCCTTGATTATTTTCCCCCCTTTACTATCCTACCTCCCACTGTTGGTTTTCATTGTTATTTTCCATTTCCTCTTCCTGTAGTGTTTTGCCAAGGATGTTTTGAAGAAATCGTTTTCTAGCTGCAAATTCTTTTAACTTTTGTTATCGTGGAAAGTTTTAATTTCATCTTCTATCCTGAAGCTTAATTTCGCTAGATACACAATTCTTGGATGGAACCCATTTACTTTCAGTGTTTGAAAAATGTTATTGCAGGATCTTCTAGCTTTCAGAGTCTGTGTTGAAAGATCAGCTGTTATCCTGATTGGTTTACCACTAAATATAATCTGCTTCCTTTATCTTGTAGCTTTTAAAATTCTCTCCTTTTTTCTGTATGTTGGGCATCTTCGTTATAATATGTCTAGGTGTGGATCTCTTATAATTTTGCACATTTGGCATCCTGTAAGCTTCTAGAATTTGCGATTCTGTCTCATTCTACAAGTCTAGGAAGTTTTCTCTTTTATTTCATTGAATATATTGCTCATTCCTTTTGTTTGGACCTCTATACCTTCCTGTATCCCAATGACTCTTAAGTTTGGTCTTTTTATGTTATCCCATATTTCTTGGATGTTCTGCTCATGGTTTCTTAAAAGTCTTCCTGAGCTGTCTGTGTTCTTTTCAAGTTGAAATAATTTGTCTTCATTGTCTGATGTTCTATCTTCTAAGTGTTCTACTCTGCTGTTAGTATTCTCAATAGAGTTTTAAAGTTGGTTTATTGATTCCTGCATTCGTAGGATATCTGTTTGTTTGATTTTATAATCTTTATCTCCCCGCATAGTTGATATTATGCTTCTTGGATTTTTTTATTTAATTCATTATCAAGGTGATCTTTCATTGTCTGATTTTGCTCTCTAATGTCTTCCTTGAGACTCCAGATCATCTGAAGCATGTATATCCTGAGTTCTTTATCTGACATTCCATCTGCTGCAGATATTACCTCTTCTAAAGTTGACTTTACCTGCATTGCTTATGGTCCTTTCTTTCCTTGTCTTTTCATTCTGTTCATGTTTCTTTCTGCTTGGTGAAACTGTTGAGTTATTGAATTTTTCCCCTATATATTTTTATTGCTTGTATAGTTTCAAAGTCTCTCTCGCAGGCACGGGTGTTGGCTCTGCCCCTCCTACAATTGGGACAATGTGCCTACAACACCAGCAGGCTGCTGGGCCTGTTCTGTCAGTCGGTAGCTGGTCCGCCTACCTTGAAGGTGCGAGCAGCAGCTCTGCCCCTCTGCAGGCACTGGGCCTGTTCTGCCAGTGGGTCGCAAGTCGGGCTACTTTGCATGCGTGGGCGGCAGCTTTGACCATCTGCGGGCCACTGGGTCTGTTTGTCTGTCCCTTGCAGGTCTGTCTACCTTGCAGGCGCGTGTGCCTGCTCTGCCCCTCCCCCAACCGGGACGATGTGTCTACCATGCTGGCGGGCCATAGGCCTGGTCTGTCGGTGGTCGCAGGTCCACCTACCTTGCAGGCGCGGAGGGCGTCTCTGCCCCTCCGCAGATTGCTGGGCCTGTCCTGCTGTGGGTCACAGGTCTGCCTACCTTGCAGGCCCGGCGGCATTGCCCCTCCCCCAACCAGGGCGATGTGTCTTCCACGGTGGCAGGCCACTGGTCCTGTTCAGCCGGTGGGTCGCAGGTCCGCCTACCTTGAAGGAGCGATTGGCAGATCTGCCCCTCCCTCTCTCAATGTGTTTTTGAAGTTGACAAATATGTGAATTCATGTCTCCCTTTCTCTGTAGCATATTCAGCACATATATTTTTATATGCACATATAGAATCCTACCTGGTATCACACGTACATTTTTGTGAGGCTGCTGACTTGGCAGATACAAATTATGAGAAGAGATCACTCCTCCTAAACGCTGTTGGAACTGAAAATTTAAGCTATTGGTGAGCTTCCTAGTTGAACAATATTACACATAAATCCACGCTCAGTAAAATGAAGATTTTTGGATCTGTGGATGATATATATTTCATGAAGAATTTCAATTGGCATATGTATTGCTACTTTTTAATGTCTGTTGTGTGTGTGAGTGTGTGTGTGTATATATATATATATATATATATATATATATACATATATACACACTCTCCATATATTTCAAAATATGAAATAGATGTGTCTTATGTACAGTCCCAAAATTCATTCATGTTCATGTATGTGGAGTTATAATCAAATTTTCACTAGATTATTCTCAGAAATATTCATCTACCTGAAATACATATTTGTTTCTTAGGTCTGAAAACTAACTTCAGTGAATGGTGCATTCAAATCCTAATATTTCAAAATTAACTGACTCAGTTTAACATCAATGCAAGAAGATTCCTATGGGACATGATGTTTATTTTGACGTTCATTTTTACTCAACACTGGCACATTACTACTCCTTCAGTTAATGCACATCATAGGATATTTATTTCATCTACAAGTTCGCAAATTTATAGGCATTTGTTTCACTTTCAGTCACTTCCTGCTTCAGAACACATGTATTTCTCCAGGTTTCTTGACTGGTCTTTTTATGAGACTTTTTTCCAAACAAATTATTTTCAATTTCCATAATCAATTTGAAGCAAAACTCACACACTCTTCATGATAAACCATAATCCTCATATTACCATTAGATGTAAAACGGGTTGGAATGAATGGTTGTATATCAATATAAGATTTCCTGTATATTTTTACATTTCAATTCAATTCATTATTTAAAGTTGGAACCAGTTATATTATTTATTCACAGTATGGTCTATACATGCATATTCTCCATATTCAAAGACAAAGAGTACACCTGTTTGTACCCCGAATACTAATTTATACTTCTTCAAAATATTGCTCCCAGAAATGGTGGAAGAAATACTCAGGTCACCTTATCTACATATACATTGTATCACAGTAATATTCTGGACACAAAAAGCAAAAGTCACACTTATGATTGTACCAAAGCCTAAATGGAAACTGAACATGGATTACTAAAAACATCCAGGTCCAGGTTGCCTAATAGTCTCAAATATCAATCCTATTGGTGACTACGTATTTGTTTCTTCCTAAGATTATATATTCAACCTAAATGCAGTTAATAATGTCTAATCCTATCACTCACTTTATACTTTGCCTGATTTCCTAATGTCTCTATTGATGTCTGCTTTCCTAAATATTTTCCCCAGTTCACCATGTGAGTGACTCTTCACATGTGATGATATTTACTTTCACTCTCTAACCGAAACCCTATTGATAAAGAATTTTTGGTCCAAATCCTGTACTCACTCTTCTTCTGAAAGCTACTGACTATCTTCCTAATCTTACTGAGTTTCCCTGTTTGAGTGGAAGTTCTCTTTTCCATTCAATCATCCAAGGTACAAGGTCCTATGCCATTGATTATCGATTTATCTGAGACATATATGCGGAACATAATTCAAAGCTAAGTATCACAATCAACAGCTCAATGTCCTTCTGAGCTTCAAATCTTACCTAGATTTCTGTTTTCATACTTATATTTTATCTATATGTTTTAATAAATGTCACAGGTTCCCAATACCATTATTCATCTAGCAGAATGATTCCTAACCAAATCAAACATGTTATTAAACCCTAAACATACACTTTTCCCACAATCTCACTTAACAAAAGACCAGGGACAGTGTTGGTCTTACAATACAGGAATGTAGGGGATCTTCCATATGCTGAAAACCTAAAAGGTCCATGCAGATGTGATTCCTGGAGAAGATATAAACAGCTATGAAGGACCTTAAAGAGAAAAACTCATCTTCCATTGCAAACGACCTGGTCAGGATGAAGGGTTGTATCTTAATGATCCACTCTGTTCTCAATGTAGAGAAAATGGACCATACCAGGCCTGTGTGAAGAGCTGTTCCTGGGTGCCTATGGTTGATTCACCATTCTAACTTGTGAAAGTGTCACAGGAAGTAGGGGCAGCCTCTAACTCATGAGACCCTTGGAAGCAACTGTTAGGACAAAGTGATTGCCAAGGCAGTGTCCTCATTCACTACCTGAAGTAAGTGATCTCACCTCTCTTCCTTGGTGATGGAACTCTCTGAACTTGTGATGCAGAAGCCAGGCAACCAGAGCCAGTCCCAGTCCCAGTCCAAGTCCCAGTGAGGTCACTTGTTTGGATTTACCAAGGACAGAGTCAGTGTTTCCTGGAACCTACTGATGTGAGGATGGCCAAATGCCAGGAGAGCTTTGTAGAGGGGCCTTTCTTGAGAAAAAGGTACTTGCCCACTTCTGGCTCCTGACAACGTCACAGATTTGGCCAAGGAGACCATATCTGAGACAGGACAGTAAATTTGGGGGAACATAGTATGGCCTACCAGTCAAACGACACTCAGGATAGTCACAGAATTACTTGGGGGAAGGAGGTGTCTTTGTGGGTGTGGGAGTGAGTTTGTGGTTTTTCTCATGTTCTGAGAATAAGTAGGAAAGGCAGTTTGTTGGGTTTGGAGTGGACTGTGTCTAGTAATTCCTTTGACAATGCAAGTTTCTATGTCTGTGTAACTCTCTGTGTCCATGGTTGTATTCATTAAAAAAGAGAATTCATCTATGGATGTGTCCTGTCTAGTAGAAAGAATTCCAGCATTTATCCTGCCTAATTTATGAATGGACTGTGACTTCCCTTATCAATGGGCAACACGTACTATCTTCCTAAGTTCCTGTTTTCTTTCTGAATCTGGCCACTGTCCAGAGTAGGCTCATGGTTTTTTGTCCAAGTTATGTACCACCTCCAACCTCTGTGACATGGCCATGTATTCTATAGCTGAAAGGAAAGGGAGCATCTCAGAAAACTCAGATATCAGTGTGACAAGGAAAGTCTCAGTCGAGAAAACCTGCTTTGGGCCTTTTGCATCCCTATTCCTCTGTTGCCCTGAATGTCAGGAAGGTCTTTGCCTCAGGCCACCCCTTTGTGAATCCTGAAGAAAACAGTTTTCAAATGGAAATGAATGGGCATCACCTGTGGCTGTTTGCTAAAATACTTTGAGAGATATGTGTGTGAATCAGCCTCTTGGCCATGTGTGAGGCTGTGTCTTAGATATTCAGCACCTAATGGATGTTAAGAAAGATCCCATGTGTGCATCCAAAACTAAAATTTCTAAAAAATCAGTCATTTTAGATGAAGTTTATTGCCTTTCTCTGTTAGGTTCCTGACCTCCATCAAGTGAATTTGGGGATCCTTTGAATTAATCGAGTTTTTCAAAGCCCTGCAGAGGCTAGCCCATAGGTGCTTGGGTTTTCTAATGAATCGAAATCACATAAAGAATCTATACCTGACAGTCAGTAGGCCTCAAATTGGAGAAGCAGAGCAGTATTAGTGGCAGGCCTATTAAATCACTCCTTGTTTACAGGAAGGGTGTCCAGGTCACACTGACTTTAGGCAAATGAGGGCAAGGGAGATTATTTCAGACTCTGTCTTGTGCTTTACCCCTCATGGTAACCTCCAGCCAGAGGTAATGATGAGTGTCTATATGGAAGAAGATGAGGGCAATGTGGGAGTGTTTTGGATTTAATTGTGGTCATTTATTTGGCTGTTGGAAGAGAAGACTGGGTCCACCTGGGCTTTAACTCGGGTTTGATTCATCTTAGAGACTGAGTTCTGGAACTGACCTCAGAGAAGTATTGACATGAATTGTGTTGGGATTTTAGGAGGCCACGCATTAGAGTTGCCCTTGGAAACTGAGATCTAGGCCCAGGGTGGCTTTCCACAAAGCACTGAGAATGTCAGCCAGCATATAACCTGATTTTATTCTGAAAGACTTGGCAGGCATATTTGAGAGTCAAAACACCCATGGACCTAACATTGTAGACCTCAATGGGCCTGGCCTCATGTGACCTTTAGGCCACTCTTTGGGAAGCCTTGCCTGTGAGAGTTCTCCAGATCTTTCATTGAAATGAGCTTCCACAACATTTAATGGTTCATGAATGAATTGAAACCCACTGTGGCTCCAAATTCATCTTTGAAAAATGGCTAGATAAATACCATGAAATTTTTAAAATTCCCATGACCAGGTGGCACTGGAGAACAGTTAGATCTCCTGATGCTCACCATAAGTGTACCAGACTGGGCCTTGATTTACTGGGTTTCATGAAAATGGCATAGAACAGAGATGCCAGTAAGTTGGAACCTTCTGAGTAGTGCGCCTTGACCAGGTGTGGGCAGGTGTGTGACAAAACATCTGTGGTGGGGCCATGTGGATCTGCCATTGGCTTCCAAATAGCATGTGATTGACTTGCAGCAGCCAGCAGACCCATTTATGTAAAGGCACTTTGTTATATAGAGAGGTTTCAGGGCAATGTTCAGAATTAGGTTGCAATGGAAAAGGGGGCATTGTAGCAAGCAATGAGTGATAGAAGCCTGGATGGTGCATTCTCCTGCAGACTCTAACCCACCACAAGTGACAGAACTCCCTGCAGCACTGTGTCCCAGTTGAACTCCTTGTTTTTTGTGAAGCAAATATCAAACTCACTGTGCAGCAGGAAGAAACACCACGAAAAGTGGAGGATGACCAAATGGCTTCACAGCGACACGGGGAGACACTAAGCCCCCAGTGGCCACAGTTTACCTACAAAGAGAGAATTCAGCACTGCTGCTTCATGTTCATTGGAAAATAAGAAAACATGTCATCCAGGTCACATAGATGCAGACCCATCTTTGATGGTCTCACTAAAAATAAAGCTAAAACTTCTGACAACACCTTATATTTCAAGTGCCCAATCTCACATGCAGTTTCTCAAACAGTCTTTAGGCCAGAAGAGCTCCATGTTGCTGTTGTGTTTACCATATCCCTTGCTTTTGGAAACTCCTCTACCATCTCGAAGTTTGTGAACTCCTGAGCATTTTCCATTCCAGACATGTATTCACAAATTTTCTAACTCTTCTCCTCTAATTGTGTCTTACTTGGAGCGAAGGTAATGTCAAGGCATTGTTCTGGATCAGAGTGGGAAGTTTTGGGTTGCACATATTTGCACACACATTGGATACAATTTCCAATTTTCCATTCAAAATACAGAATCCCTGACACTATCCCATACCCTACTAGACTCTGACTACTAATCCTAATATGATGGAGAAAAATAACACAAACAGAATATAAATACAAGCAGTTCAAAGGAGGCATGATGTATATTTGGACTTGCCTTTTGCATGATAAAGTTTATGTGTTATTAATCTAGTCAATTTTTAAATAGTTCTCCATGTGTTTTTAAAGTTCAAAATATGTGTATTACTGTCTCCCTTTCTCTGTAGCCTATTCAACATATGTATTTTTATATGCACATACCGAAAGCTACCTGGTATCACACCTACATTTTTGTGAGGTGGCTTCCTCACCAAATACAAATTGTGAGAAGAGATCACTCCTCCTAAACGCTTTTGGAACTGAATATTCAACCTATGGGTGAACTTCCTAGTTGAACAAAATTATAAGTCTATTCTTTGGTTGGCAGCTAAAATCCCTGACAAAATATGTTGATTAATTGTATTTTGGGATTCAAGTATGGTGGAAGTTTGTTGGACAACTTGATTAATGGTGATTAATGGTGGCAGCAGTTTGTACTTGATTGGCCATAGCCACTCCAGCCGTAACCGCTGCAGCAGCAGATACCGCCACTGCTGTCACTATAGCCGCTGTGATTCCAAAATCTCTGCGGACTCTAAGTAGCTCAACAATAGGGAATTTATCAGGATCCGCAGTGACCGGGATTGGGACAAAAGTTGGAATTTTCATAATCACTGCTACAGTCCAGGAACCATTCCAACACTCAGATAAGAGACAGGTAGTATGAGAACAATCCAGCATCCCCGACGAGGTGGCCTCAGCCAAAAGGAATAAGAAGGGGGATTGGACACAGACCATTGCAGGAGGCAATGTGGCATTATACAACAGAGAGTTGAATGAAACAGATGTAAGTCTATTACCTTGTTCACTTTCCCTAACAGTACCAGAAATATTAGCCAGCCAACTTTTGGCTCCTAGCAACTGAGCCAGTGCAGAAATATCGGCTGAAGCCCACTTTTCATTGGAAATCAGCCATTGAAACCAGGACCAACCTACTCCTGTAGAGGAGCTGGCACTATTGTTAAAGTTATAAACATACCTATTAAGAGAGGGGGAAAGGGAGAAACCTTTAGCAACTTGATGTTTCTCCCAAGAATGATCCTGACAAGGCGTAAATGTTGGGGGTAAACCAAGATTAGGGGAACAGTAAGGAGAGGCCTTGAAATGAGTGGCATTATAAATACTACTAGAAAAAGGAGGCACTGGGATTAGTACCTCGGAGATAATAGCCAAGGTAGTTATGTTAAGAGCAGAGCTGCTGTTTGCGGGGGTCTCTGAGCCTGATTGCTTCCCCGAAGCTACCTTGCTCAATACAGCACTGATAATGCTTCCTGAGACCTGATTGGACCGCAATGGGTCCTCCCAGTTAGTCAAATTTTTGGTCTTAAGGCTAATGCAATTAGCGTTTCTAAGGCTGAAACAAAAAACTCCTGTGAGATTAACTTGAGATTGATTAAAAATTCTCTCCATGTCCCCTCTAGGAGAGGCACAGGGAGCAGACATCTCACATGAGGTTGAAAAAACAGTGGGGAGGACACTAGAATTACCATGAACCGGCATCGGCATTGGCCAGGCCCGTGCCACTGCCCACGACCGCATTGGTGTCGCCTGTGCCATCGGCACCAGCACCAGAGCCAGAGCACTTAGCAGAATGAAGATCTTCATCACAGGATTGTTGTGGTATCTCTTGTTGCTGGTCAGTTGATGTCGAGACTCTTCTTGTCAAGTGTTCAGGGACCCACAACGGTTCCGTATGATCCTGGGGAAAAACACATACAGTTCCTCGTGCCCATGTCAGCACGGGGTCAGGGCCGTTCCATTGTCCCGTAAGAACATCCTTCCACTTAACATAGCCAATCACAGAGGGCTGAGGGGACACATGTCTATCGGCCGCAGAGCGACCATGAATATCCAAATTCAAAAAATTAATGGTAAATAGAGCTAAGGACAGGCATTCTTTAGGAGTGTGTTCAGCTCCTATTCCCCCTTTTTGTTTTTGTAAAGTTTCCTTTAAGGTGCGATGAGCACGCTCAACAATGCCTTGTCCTTGAGGATTATAAGGCAAACCATGAGTAAGTTGCACTCCCATAGTAGAACAAAAAGCTGTAAATTGTCTGCCAGTATAAGCAGTTCCATTATCAGTCTTAAGGGATGCAGGTGCACCCCATGCTGCCCATGCCTCTAAACAGTGAGTAATGACATTACGTGCCTTTTCTCCCGATAAAGCAGAAGCATGGATAATTCCAGAGCACATATCAACGGAAACATGCACATACTTAAGGTTACCAAAGTCAGGTATATGTGTCACATCCATTTGCCAAACAATCAATGGCTTTAATCCCCGTGGGTTTACTCCATAATTAGGGGGATGAAGAAATGTGACACAATGGGGACATTGCAATACTATCTGCCGAGCATCCGCTCTTGAAATGGAAAAACGCCTGCACAGCGTTAATGCATTAACATGGAAGTTTTGGTGAAACAACTTAGCCCCCTCTAAGGAGGAAGCCAAGCATATAAATTGACCTCTAGTGGCTAAGTCCGCACAGGCATTACCTTGGGATAACGGACCAGGAAGAGAGGTGTGAGCCCTGATATGCATTGGATAAAAAGAAGCAGTGCGGTTAGAGATAAGCTGTTGAAGCTGAGTAAAGTAAACAGACACATTGTGGGCATCACTAATAGTTCCCACGGCCTCCAGGACTTTTAGTGCTTGTACCACATAGCTGGAGTCCGAAATAAGATTAAAAGGAAAAGAACACTGTTTAAAAACTTCAATAACAATTTGTAGTTCTACCCATTGTGGATTTCCAGGAGCAAATTGATGCTGGATAGGGGGAGAGTCATTAATTATGTAGGCTCCCATTCCAGACTTGGAACCATCAGTAAAAATGTTAACAGCCCCCGTGTTTGGGCATGGAAAGCTCTTCTCGAAACACCCCCACCGTACGGCGGCGGGTCTGGAGGATCATTTTTTTTTTCTTCTGAGCTCCTGTTTATTTTTGTTCCCTTCTCCCATAGTTAGACTTCCTAGCTGCCGAGACAGTCTCCCGAGCTCCTCCTCCTCATCGTCCTTCTCTTCTGACCCACTTTTGCATGTGAGTGTGCTCAGTGTACTGAGATCTGGATACAAGCGTTTCCTCCCCCGTTTCTCGCTCTGCACATTCCCTTCCTCCTGATATATTTCACTCCGTGCCAGAGACAATCGCCTCCTCCCCTGTTTCTCCCTCCGCACACTGCCATCCTCCTGAAATACGTCACTGCCTGCCGGAGATAATTGTTTCCTCCCCTGTTTCTCGCTCCGCACACTCCGACCCTCCTGAAATACCTCACTGCCTGCCATTTCTGATCTTTCTTCATGTAATTGCTCTAAAACTTCTTGTCCTTTAGTAAGTGCTTCCTGACATCTGCCATCTGCGAGGCAACTACGGATCATCTTCCAAAGGGGTATCACCCCACCATCTAATATGCCCTGCTCAGAAGCAAAGTCAAGATCTGTGCCTAACTTATCCCAGCTAGGTAGAGTGAGGCTACCCGAGAACGCGAACCACGGTGCAACAATATCTGTCTTCTCTAAAAATCTCTGTAAAGTACTACGTTTCACTTCTAGGCCCTTGGAACGTAACAGGTTATCTAGGGTCAGGAGAAACGGACTTGAAGATACGGCACCCATGACACAACAAAAGACACACAAAAAACAAAAGTGAAAGTAAGAGCGAAAGTACACAATGCAGCTGCAATAAGATGTAATGCTCTCTCTGGCTTTACAGAGGAGCTGCCGCTTTGATAGCGGGTCCCAATTACCTAGGACTAATCTCCACTTTGATAGCGGGTCCCAATTACCTAGGACTAATCTCCGCCTTGATAGCGGGTCCCAATTATCTGGGACTGATCTCCGCTTTGAGAGCGGGTCCCACTTATCTAGGACTGATCTCCGCTTTGACCGCGGGTCCTACTTACCTGGGACTAACTGGTTCACCAGCCCTGACTGCTGAAAGTTCTGGTTCCCGCGTTTTCAGCACCACTTGTCGCGACCCCTTGCCCGCAAGGAAGACGCAACTCAGGAATCTTCTTTCAGCAGTTTATTCAGGCCTTGATTAAAGTATCTTTTTCTGACCCCCCTCTCTACTGGCGAGCGCCCAAGCACAGCCTAATAAAGTCTCCCACGTACCAATCTTAAGCCGCTGCGTGGATCTTTCTTATAGGGTGGCAAGGGATAGCGTGCCAACTCTCCACAAAAGAATTTGTTTATCACAGGCCACAGTGGAAGCCGGCGCCATCTTCTAATGGTGGCCACAATCTACAACAATGGCTTACCACAATAGGACATATATTTCATCAACAATTTCGCAATTTTATAGGCATTTGTTTCACTTTCAATCGCTTCCTGCTTCAGAACACATGTATTCCTCAAGGTTTCTTGACTGGTCTTTTCATGAGACTTCTTTCCAAACAAATTATTTTCGATTTCCATAATCAATATGAAGCAAAACTCACACACTTTTCATGATAAACCAAAATCCTCATATTTCCATTAAATGTATAATGGGTTGGAATGAATGATTGTATATTAATATAAGATTTCTTATATATTTTCACATTTATTTCAATCTATTATTTCAAGTTTAAACCAGTTTTATTATTTATTCACAGTATGGTCTATTCATGCATTTCCTCTGTATTCATAGACACAGGGTGCACCTTTTTGTAGCCCCAATACAAATTTATACGTCTTCAAAATATTGCTTCCAGAAATAGTGGAAGAAATACTCATGTCACCTGATCTACATATACATTTCATCACAGTAATATTCTGGACACAAAATTCAAAAGTCACACTTATGATTCTACCAAATCCTAAATAGAAAGTGAACATGGATTACTAAAATCATCCATGTCCAGGGTGCCTTATGCTCTCAAATGTCAATCCTATTGGTGACTGCATATTTGTTTCTTTCTAAGATTATATGCTCAACCTCAACCCTGTTGAAAATATCTAATCCTATCACTCACATTATACTTTGCCTGATTTCCTAATGTCTCTATTGATATCTGCATTCCTACATATTTTCCCCACTTCATCATTGTTGGAGACCCTCCACATGTGCTGTTATTGAAATTCACTCTCTAACCGAAACCCTATTGCTAAATAACTTTTGGTCCAAATCCTATACTCATTGTTCTTCTGATACTTACCGACTATCTTCCTGATCCTACTGACTATCTCTGTTTGAGGGGATGTTCTCTTCTACAATCAATAATCCAAGGTACAAGTTCCTATGCCATTGTATATCAATTTATCTGACATATCTGTGCAGAACGTAATTCAAGCTAAGTAATCCAATCAAGGACCCAATGACTTTCTGGACTTCAAATCTTACCTGGATTTCTGTTTTCATACTTATATTTCACCTATATATTCTTGTAAGTATCGCAGTTACACAATACCATTATACATCCCGTAGAATGATTCCTAACCCAAATCGAACTGGTTATTAAGCCTAACCATACACTGTTCCCTCAATCTAACATTACAGAAGAGCTGGAACAGAGTTGGTCTTACAATGCAGGGATGGAGGGGATCTTCCACCTACTTAGAACCTCAATGGTCCATGCAGAAATTATCCCTGGAAAACATGTAGGCAGGTATGAATAACCTGAGAGAGCAAAGGTCATCTTCCATGGCAAACAGCCTGGTCAGGATGAAGGGTTGTGTCTGAATCAGCCTCTCTCTTCTTAATGTAGAGAAGATGGACCAAACCAAGCCTGTGTGGAGAGCTGTTGCTGGGTGGCTATGTTTGATATACCATTCTAACTTGTGAAAATGTCACAGTAATTGGGGCAGCATCCATCTCATGGGACCCTTGCAAGCAACTGTTAGAGCAAAGTGGTTGCCAAGGCAGTGACCTCATTCAGTTCCTGAAAAAAGTGACCTCCCCTCACTTCCTTTGTAATGGAACTCTCTGAACTTTGGAACAAGGAAGCTAGGCCCCCAGAGCCAGTCCCAGTCACAGTTGGCACACTTGATTGTATTTACCAAGGACAGAGTCAGTCTTTATTGGTACCAACTGATGTGACGATGGCCAAATGCCAGGAAAGCTATGAAGATGGCTGTTTCCTGAGAAAGCAGGTAGTTGTTCTGGCAAAGACACCAGATCTGAGAAAGTACAGGCCATTTCGGGGGAACATAGTATGGCCCACCAGTCAGAGGAAACTCCGGATAATCAAAACCTACTTCTGGGAAGGAGGTGCTTTGTGGGTGTGGGTGTGAGTTTGTGGTTTTGTCACATGTTCTGAGAATAGGTAGGAATAGTGGATTGTTTGTTTTTGAGTGGATTGTTTCTAGAAGGTCGTTTGACACTGCGAGGGTTTCAAAAAGTGTATCCCACAGTGTCCGTGGTTGTTGACATTTGAAAAGAGAATGCATCAATGGAAGTGTTCTGTCTAGTAGAAAGCTTCCCAGCATTCATCCTCTGCAATTGATGAATGGACTGCAGCTTGCCTTATGAATGGACAACACCTACTATCTTCCTAAGCTCCAGTTTTCTTCCTGAATTCTGGCCACTCTCCAGAATAGTCTCATGATTTGGTGTCCAAGATATGTACCGCCTCCAAGATTTGTTACATGGCCATGTACTGGATAGCTGAAGGCAATGGGAGCATCTCAGAAAACTCAGATATCAGTGTGACCAGTAAAGTCTCAGTGGAGAAACCCTGCTTTGGGCCTTTTGCTAACCTATTGTTCTGTTGCCCTGAATGTCAGGAATTTCTTTGCCTCAGGCAACCCCTTTGTAAATCCTGAAGAAAACAGTTTTCAAATGAAAATGAATGGGCATCACCTGTGGCTGTTTGCTTAATTGCTTAAAAAGGGATGTGTCTGAATCAGCCCCTTGGCCCTATGTGAGGCTGGGGCTTAGATTCTCGGCACCTGATGGATCTACAGAAAGATCCCATCTGTGAATCCAAAACCAAAATGGCCAAAAGAGCAGTCAATGTGGATGAAGTCTCTTGCCTTCCTCTGTAAGTCCTGACCTCTATCAAGTGATAATAGATATCATTTGGGTCAAATGAGTTCTTCAAAGCCCTGCAGAGGCTAATACATAGGTGCTTGGATTTTCTCATGACTCCAATTCACACAAAGGAATTTATACTCAACAATCAGTAAGAGTCAAAATGGAGAAGCAGAGCAGTATTAAGGGCAGGCCTATTTGATCACTCCTGGTTCACAGGAAGGGTGTCCAGGCCAACCTGACTTTAGGCAATTGAGGGGTAAGTGAGCTTATTTTGGACACTGTCTTGGGCTGCACCTCTCATGGAAACCTGCAGCAAGAGGTTATGATGAGTTTCTCTATGGCAGAAGATGAGGGTCATGTGGGAGTGTTTTGGTTTCAATTGTGGTCATTTGTGTGGCAGTGGAATAGGCCACTAATGAGATTCGCCCTTGTAAACTGAGATCTAGCCAACTCCTTGGGAAAAATTGCCTGTGAGAGGTCTCCAGAGCTTTTATTGAAATGAGCTTCCTCACCATTTAATGGTTCCTGAATGAATTGAAACCCACAGTGCTTCCAACTTCATCATTGAAAAGTGGCTACATAAATACCATGAAATTTTTGCCATTCCAATGACCAGGTGGCACTGGAGAACCTTTCGTGTCCTTTTGCTCATCATGAGTGTACCAGACAGTGCCTTGATTGTCTGGGTTTCATGAAAATGATGTAGAATAGAAATGCCAGTAACTTGTAGCCTACTGAATAGTGGGCCTAGAGCGGTGGTGTGCAGGTGTGTGATAAAAAATCTCTTGTGGGGCCATGTGGATCTGCCATTGCTTCGAAAGGGCTTGAGACTGACATGGTGCATCCAGCAGAAACTTATATGTCTGAAACCTCTCCATGTAAAGGCATCTTTTTTTTATGCAGATTTTCAGGGCAATGTTCAGAATCAGGTTGCTATGGTCAAGGGGGCAATCTATGTGGGATAGAATCCTGGTTGGTGAATTCTCCTGCAGACTCTGACCCACCACACATGACAGAACTCCCTTCAGCACTGGGTCTCAGTTGAACTCGTTTTATTTAGTGAAACAAATACCAAACTCCCAGTGCAGTGGCAAGAAACACCATGAAATGTGGAGGATGATCAAATGGCTTCACAGTCCACACAGGAGACACTTAGCCTTAAGTGGCCACAGTTTACCTACAAAGAGTGAATTCAGCACTGCCTCCTTATGTCTTTTGGAAAATAAGAAACCATGTCCTCCAGGTTACATAGATGCAGACACAGCTTTGATGCTTTCACTAGAAATGAAGCTAAAGCTCCTGACAAAAACATATATTTCAAGGATCTTCTAGCTTTCAGAGTCTGTGTTGAAATATCAGCTGTTATCCTGATTGGTTTACCCCTAAATGTAATCTGCTTCCTTTCTCTTGTAGCTTTTAAAATTCTCTCTTTATTCTGTATGTTGGGTATCTTCATTATAATGTGTCTAGGTGTGGATCTCTTATGATTTTGCACATTCGGCGTCCTGTTGGCTTTTAGGACTTGGGTGTCTGTCTCATTCTTCAAGTCTGGGAAGTTTTCTCATATTATTTCATTGATTACATTGCTCATTCTTTTGGTTTGGACCTCTATACCTTCCTGTATCCCAATGACTCAAAAGTTTGGTATCTTTATGTTATCCCATATTTCTCGGATGTTCTGTTCATGGTTTCTTAACAGTCTTGCTGAGCTGTCTATGTTCTTTTCAAGTTGAAATACTTTGTCTTCATTGTCTGATGTTCTATCTTCTAAGTGTTCTACTCTGATGGTAGTATTCTCAATTGAGTTTTTAAGTTGGTTTATTGCTTCCTGCATTTCTAGGATTTCTGTTTGTTATTTTTTACAACTTCTATCTCCCTGTATAATTGATCTTTTGCTTCTTGGATTTGTTTGTGTAATTCATTGTCGAAGTGATCTTTCATTGTCTGATTTTGCTGTCTAATGTCTTCCTGGAGACTCCAAATCATCTGAAGCATGCATATCCTGACTTCTTTATCTGGCATTCCATCTGCTGCAGCTATTAACTCTTCTAAATTTGTGTTGACATGCATTGCTTGTGGTCCTTTTTTCTTTGTCTTTTCATACGGCTCGCGTTTCTTTCTGCTTGGTGAAACTGTTGTGATTTTGAAATTTTCCCCCTATATATTTATATTGCTCTTGTATATTTGAAAAATCTTCCTTGCAGGGGCGGGGGGTGGCTGTGCTGCTCCTCCAATTAGGGTGATCTATCTACCACGCTGATGGGCCGCTGGGCCTGTTCTCCTGATCGGTCGCAGGTCTGCCTACCATGCAGGCGTGGGAGGCGGCTCTGCTCTGCCCCTCCTCCAATTGGTGTGACGTGTCTACCACACCCGTGGACCCCTGGGGTGTTCTGCCGATCGGTCGCAGGTCTGCCTACCTTGGAGGCGCGGGCGGCGGCTCTGCTCTGCCCCTACTCCAATTGGGGTGACGTGACTACCACGCCGGCGGGTGGGTGGGCCTGTTCTGTGGTCGGTCACAGGTCTGCCTACCTTGAGGGCATGGGCGATGGATCTGCTCTGCCCCTACTCCAAATGGGTGAAGTGTCTGCCATGCTGGCAGGCCGCTGGGCCTCTTCTGCTGGTCAGGTGCAAATTTGTCTACCTTGAGGGTGTGGGTGGTGGCTCTGCTCTGCCGCTACTCCAATTGGGGTGTCGTGACTACCAAGCCGGTAGGTTGCTGGGCCTGTTCCGGGCACGTGCAAAGATTCTGCTCTGCCCCTACTCCTATTGGGATGATGTGACTACCATGCCGGTGGGCCACTTGGATTGTACTAGGTGCGGGAGAAGGCTCTGCTCTGCAACTACTCCAATTGAGGTGACGTTACTACCACGCCTGCTGGTCACTGGGCCTGTTCTGGGCACCTGCGGTGGCTCTGCTCTTCTTCTATTCCAACTGGGGTGAAGTGATTATCATACAGGTGTGTCGCTGGGCCTGTTCCGAGCATGGGCAGCGGCTCTGCTCTGCCCCTCTGGCTTGATGAAAAAGTGAGAGAGACTCGGGTGTTTGTGACTCACTTTCTTTACCAGGAGACTAACTGTTTCTGTAACCGCTGGTATCAATGAAGTTATCTCCTCCGCTGCTTTCTGATGACATCAGATCTCTGCCATGTTGGTATCCCATGCAAAAGGCAGCATTTCGTTCCCTTTGCTGGGTGACCAATGCAATGGGTGAGTCCTTACTTGCCCTCACAAGCCCCGTCTCAATCCTGTTGCCACTGCCTATGAAGGCTCGGTTGATATTTACCTCCACATTATTCAGCAAGACCCGGACCGGGAAGCAGTTTCCACGGGTTCTTTAGCCCTGAGCAAGATCAGTTCGGGGAGGCCAAATTTGGCCGCTCTGGGCTCAGTGTATGTTCTAATAGGAGCAGGCTCCAAGACGCAGTTTCTGCGGGTTCTTTAGCACTGAGCCTGAGTAATTTGTCTGCGAGACAAAGGTGAATGGCATCCTGAAATTACCTGTTCTATAGCTGAATGAGCTGCGATCAGTCGAAAACAGGGATGGTGACGTCAGCTCTTCAAGATGGTGGACGCTGGCTTCCTCTGTGGTCTGACCGGTATGGAGAACGGAATTGGACCGCATCCATCCCCGTCTCAATCCCAGAATACAGCACTGAGCACAGTAATTGCATAGCTGGCAGGAGCCCATAGAATCCGCACCACTGTATATTTGCGATGCTATCTCGTCGTTTCCCAGTGCGCGCCACAGACTCTAGCTGCAGGGCAATTTGCTGAATAAGCAGCATGACCCTCCGTGCGGACAAATCACTCGCGTTTGAGCCCCCGTAGCTGATCCTCGTCAGATGGATATATGTCCACTAGGTTGTGGAGCACCCCAAATTTGCTGGAAATTCCTAACAAGATAGGTTTTAGCCATTCTAACTCGTCATTCTCCCACACAGTGATGCGGTACATGGGGGTAATGCACTCCATTCGCCGCCATCATGTGATCCCCCAAAGTTAGTTTTCAGTACTAGGAAAAAAATATGTATTTCAGGTGGATGAATATTTCTGAGAATATTCTTGTGAAAAGTTGATTATAAATCCACATACATGAATATGAATGAATTTAGGGAGGGTATAAAAAAATATACTAAATATTTTTAAAAATCTGGAGAGTGAATATATATATACACACAGACACACACACACACACAGACATTAAAAAGTAGCATTATGTATGTGAATTGAAATTCACCATGAAATATATATCATCCACAGATCCAAAAATATTAATTTTAATGTACATGGATTTATGTTGTTCAACTAAGAAGCTCACACATATGTTGAATTTTCAGTTCCAACAGCATTAAGTAGGAATGATCTCTTCTCACAATTTGTATCTGCCAAGCCAGCCACCTCACCAAATGTACGACTGATACCAGGTAGAATTCTATATGTGCTTATAAAAATACATGTGATGAATAGGCTACAGAGAAAGGGAGACAGTTATTCACATATTTGTTAACTTTTAAAACACATGGAGAACTATTTCAATTAAAATTCGCTAGATTTATAACACCTACCATTTATCATATGAAAGGCAAGTCCAATTATACACCATGCCTCCTGTGAACCTCTTGTATTTGTATTCTGTTTGGGTTATTATTCTCCATCAAATTAGGATAAGAAGTCAAAGTCTAGTAGGGTATGTGTTAGTGTCAGGGATTCAGTATTTCGAATGGAAAATTGGAAAATGTATCCAATGTGTATGCAAATATGTGCTACACAAATATCTTCCCACTCTCATTCAGAACAATGCCTTGACATTACCTTCGCCCTACATAAGACACAATTAGAGGAGAAGATTTAGAAAATCTGTGAATACATATGTGGAATGGAAAATGCTCAGAAGTTCACAAATTTGGAAGTGGTAGAGAAGTTTCCAAAAGGGACAGGGTAATTACTCCAAAAACATGAAGTTCTGCCAGCTTAACATCTGAAGAAGCTGCCTCTGAGGTTGGGCAATGAAATATATGCTGTTGTCAGAAGCATTAGCTTCATATGTAGTGAGACCATCAAATCTGGTTCTGCATCTATGTGACCTGGAGGACATGGTTTCTTATTTTCCAATGAACATGAGGTAGCAGTGCTGAATTTTCTATTTGTAGGTACACTGTGGCCACTGGTGTCTCCCCGTGTGGACTGTAAATTCATTTGGTCATCCTCCACTTTCGTGGTGTTTCTTGCTGCTGCACTGGGAGTTTGGTATTTGCTTCATTAAATACAAGGGTTCAACTGGGACACAGTGCTGAAGTGAGTTCTGTCAAGTGTGGTGGGTCGGGTTCTGCAGGAGAATGCACCAACCAGGCTTCTATCCCACATAGCTTGCCCCATTGACCATAGCAACGTGATTCTGAACATTGCCCTGAAACCTCTCCATATAACAATATGCTTTTACATATAAGGTTCTACTGACTGCAAAATGTCAGTCACAATCCATTTGGAAGCCAATGGCAGATCCACATGCCCCCACCACAGATGTTTTATCACACACCTGCCAACCACTGCTCTAGTACAACTACTCAGCATGATCCAACTTACTGGAATCTCTGTTCTACACCATTTTCATAAAACCCAGTCAATCAGGGCACTGTCCTGTATACTCATGATCAGCAACAGGACATCCAAATGTTCTCCAGTGCTACCCGGTCATGGGAATTTCAAAAATTTCATGTTATTGATCTAGCCAATTTTCAAGGATGAAGTTGGAGGCACTGTGGATTTTAATTCACTCAGAAACCATTAAATGGTGAGGAAGCTCATTTCAATGAAAACTCTGGAGAATTCTTACAGGCAAGGCTTCCAAAAGTGCCCAAAATTCAGATTAAGCCAGGCCCATCGAGGTCTACAATGTATGGTCCATGTGTGTTTTGACTCTCAAATATAGCTGCCAAGTCTTTAAGAATAATATCATGTGATATCCTGGCTGAGATTCCCTGTCCTCTGTGGAAAGTCAACTTGGGCTTAGATGTCACTTTCCAAAGGCAACTCTCATGCATGGCCATTTAAAATTCCAACACAATTCCTGGCAATAATTCTCTGAAATCAGTAAAGAACTCAGTCTCTAAGGGGCATCACACCAGAGTGCAAGCCTAGTTTCACCCAGTGATCTCTTCCAACCGCCAGACACATGTCCACAATTAAAACCAAAACACTCTCACATGGCCCTCATCTTCTTCCATATAGACACTCATCATATCCTCTGGCTGGAGGTTTCCATTAGTGACGCAGCCCACGACAGTGTTCAAAATAAGCTCCCTGCCCCTCATTTGCCTAAAGTCAGGGTAGCATGGACTCTCTTCCTGTGAACCAGGAGTGATCAAATAGGCCTGCCTTTAATATTGCTTGACTTCTCCAACTTGAGGCCTTCTAGCTTTGGGGTTTAGATTCTTTAAGTGAATTGGAGTCATGAAAATCAAGCCCCTATGGCCTAGCCTCTGCAGGGCTTTGAAGAACACATTTGACCCAAAGGATCCCTATTCTCACTTGATGGATATCAGGAACCTACGAGAGGAAGGCAAGAGAGTTCATCAAAAATATATGATCTTTTTGCCATTTTGGTTTTGGATGCACACATGGGATCTATCTTTAGATCCATCAGGTGCTGAGAATCTAAGCCACAGCCTCACACAGGGCCAACAGGCTGATTCAGACATATCCCAATCCTAAGCAATTAAGCAAAGAGCCACAGGTGATGCCCATTCATTTCCATTTGAAAACTCTTTTTTTCAGGCTTCACAAAGTGGTGGCTTGAGGCAAAAAACTTCCTGACATTCAACAGAAAAATAGGTAAGCAAAAGGACCAAAGCAGGGTTTCTCCACTGAGACTTTCCTGGTCAACAGATATCTGAGATTTCTGAGATGCTAGCCATTTCCTTCAGCTATCCATTACATAGCCATGTCACAGATCTTGGAGGTGGTACAAATCTTGGACACAAAACCATGATACTATTCTGGAGAGTGGCCAGAATTGAGAGAGAAAACAGAAAATTAGGAAGCTTGTAGGTGTTGCCCATCCATAAGGCAAGCCAGAGTCCACTCATGAATTGGGCAGGATTAATGCTGGAAAGCTTTCTACTAGACAGGACACATCCATTGATGCATTGTCTTTTCTAATGTCTACAACAATGGACTCAGTGGGATACACACACATAGAAACACTCACCTTGTCAAAGGACTTAATAGAAATATTCCACTCCATACCAAACAAACCGCCTTTCCTACCTATTCTCAGAACATGAGACAAAACCACAAACTCACACCCACACCCACAAAGGCACCTCCTTCCCCCTAGTAGGTCTGTGACTCCCCGGAGTGTCCTCTGACTGGTGGGCCATACTATGTTCCCCGGAAATGACCTCTTCTGTCTCAGATCATGTCTGCTTGGCCAACTCTGTGAAGTTCTCAAGAGTCAGCGGTGAGACACTACCTGCTTTCTCAGGAAAAGCCCCTCTTCACAGGTTTCCTGGCATTTGGCCATCCTCACATCTGTAGGTACCAAGAAAGACTGACTCTGTCCTTGGTAATTCCAAACATGTGAGACCACTGGGACTAGAACAGGGACTGTCTCTGGGTGCCTGGCTTCCTGGATCCCAAGTTCAGAGAGTTCCCTCACCAAGGAAGTGAGGTGAGATCACTTCCTTCAGGATCTGAATGATGTCACTGCCTTGGCAACCACTTTGTCCTAACAGTTGCTTCCAAAAGTACCATGAGGTGGAGGCTGCCCCGATTTTCATGGGACACTTTCTCTAGTTAGAATGCTGTATCAACCATAAGCACCCGGGAACAGCTTCCACACAGGACTGGTTTGGTCCATGTTCTATACATTAAGAAGAGAGAGACTGATTCAGACACAACCCTTCATCCTTACCAGAATGATTGCCATGGAAGATGACTTTTGCTTTCTGAGGTACTTCATAGCTGCCTTCATCTTCACCAGGGATCATTTCTGCATGAACATTTGAGTTTCTCAGCAGGTGAAGATCCCCTGGATTCCTGTAGTTTAATACCCACACAGTTCCTGCTCTCCTGCAAAGTTAGTGTATGGTTAGAGTTAATAATATTTTCGATTTGGGTTAGGAATCATTCTGCAGGATGAATAATGGGATTGGGAACCTGCGATATTTATAAGAATATATAGGTGAAATATATGTATGAAAATGGGAATCTAAGAAAGATTTGAAGCCCAGAAGTGCATTGGGCCCTTGGTTTGGATACTTAGTGTTGAATTATGTTCTGTACAATTGTCTCAGTTAAATCGAAATACAATGGCATAGGACCTAGTACCTTGGATGATTGAATGTAGAAGAGAACATCCAGTCAAAAAGGGATAGTCGGTAGGATTAGGAAGATAGTCAGTAGGTTTAGGAAGAAGAGTGAGTATATGATTTGGAATAAAAAGTTTCTTTAGCAATAGGGTTTCGTTTAGAGAGTGAATGAAAATGTAAGCACATGTGAAGACTCAGCCAAAATGATGTACTGGGGAAAATATGTAGGAAAGCAGGTGTCAATAGAGACATTACGAAATCAGGCAATGTATAAAGTGAGTGATAGGATTAGACATTTTCAACAGGCTTGTGTTTGAATATATAATCATAGGAAAAAACAAATATGTCGTCACAAATGGGAATGACATTTGAGAGCATTAGGCAACCTGGACATGGATGCTATTAGTTATCAACATTCACTTTCCTTTTAGGCTTTGGTACAATCATAAGTGTGACATTTTATTTTTTTTTTTGCTCCGAATATTACTGTGATAAAATGTATATGTAGATTAGGTGACATGAGTATTTCTTTCACCATTTCTGGGAGCAATAATTTGAAGATGTATACATTAGTATTAGGGGCACAAAGAGGTGTAACCTGTTTCTATGAATATAGAGATAATGCATGAATAGACCATACTATGAATAAATAACATAACTGATTCCACTTTAAATAATGGATTGAATTGATATGTGAAAATATATAAGAAATCTTATATTGATATACAATCATTCATTCCAACCAGTTATATATCTAATGGTAATATTAGGATTATGGTTTATGATGAATGGTGTTTGAGTTTTGCTTTATAAGTGATGATTTTAAACAAAAATAATGTGTTTGGAAAGAAGTCTCATGAAAAGACTAGTCAAGAAACATGGAGGAATGCATGTGTTCTGAATCAGGAAGTGATTGATCGTGAAACAAATTCCTATAAATTTTCTAATTTGTGACTGAAATATATATCCTATGATGTGCATAAACTGAAGACATAGTAACGTACAAGTGTTGAATAAAAATGAAAGTCAAAATACACATCATGTCCCCTAGGAATCTACTTGCATTGATTTTAAACTGGCTAAGTAACTGTAGAAATATTAGGGTTTGTATACACCATTCACTGAATTTAGTTTTCAGTACTAGGAAACAATATGTATTGCAGGTGGATGATTATTTCTGAGAATAATATTGTGGAAAGTTGATTATAAATCCACAGATATGAATATGAATGAATTTAGGGAGTGTATAATAAGACACATATATTTCATATTTTATATTTTAAAAAATCTGGAGAGTGTATATATATATATATATATATATATATATATATATATACACACACACACACACACGCACATGCACAGATATTAAAAAGTAGCAATACAGGAGATCCATTATGAAGGCAGGCATGGAGAAATCAAGTCTATGATCTCTTCAGCTGCACGGGCATAGGAAGTCGTAAACTGTCTAAATGCTGTTTGCTCAGAATCACTAGGCAATGTTGAACTGTTGTGAATCTGGGGCGAACAGTCTGGGCCCCTCAGAACACACACAGAGCCCGGATTGGCTGCATTCAAGCTTAGATTCGTCTGGTTTTTGTGACTCAGCACTAACATTCCCGCTGAAATAACTGGTCGGTCTTTCTGAATTGACAGAGTTAAAAGACAACTGAGCCTTCATAGGCAGTGGCCACAGGATTGAAATGGGGCTTGGGAGATATAGTCAGGACCCACCTGTTGCATTGGTCACCCAGCAAAGGGAACGAATGGTCACCATTTTAATGGGATACAACCATGGCAGAGAACTGACATTACAGACGGAGGAGATAACTTCATTGAAACCAACGCGACAAGTGTGTAATCCCATTGCCATCTCTCTCAAAACCATGGGGAAACCTCAAGGGCCCTTCCCAGCTCTGCCGTAATGGCCCCTCCCAGGTCTCCCAGGAGCGCGATAGCCAGACCTAGAGAATCAGGATTGGCTCGGGACTCGCGGCGTGGAATTCCCGGCTACCACTCCCACCAGTGCTGACAATTGAGGTCTCTTACACCACCTACCGGGGGCATGGCTCCCGGAGGACAAGAAAATTCGCTGGGGGTTCTCAGGCCAAAGCTCTACAAACTTAGGGTCTGAGGGAGGCAAACAGGGAGAGTGTGCCCAGGTGTTCATTAAAACAGGGCTACCAGGAGCAGAGGCCTGGCGTGTAACCAGTATTGTGGTGAGCGTCAAAGGTGAGCGGGGCATGGCTTGAGGAAGCACAAGAGAAGGCCCTAGGCACTCAGGATTGGAGACCCGCCCAGTCTGGGAGGAAGAGCTGCTGCACAGTGATTGGTTCCCGCTAATTGAGAGGAGAATCTTGGCCCAGTGCACACAGCTCCACCTACTGGAAGAGAAGTAAATTGAACTCTAGGACTGCATGTATTAATATTATTATTTTATTTGTATGCTTTTCTTTTTCTTTGATTTTCATTTTTGTTGTTGTTCTTTAACTTTTTTAATGTTTTTATTTTTTTTAATTTTTTATTTTATTATTATTATTATTATTTTAAATTTTAATTTTCATTTTTAAATTATCATTATTACTTAAAATTTTCTTTATTTTCTATTTTTTTCTTTTGTCTTTTCATTTCTTTTCAATTTTGTTATACCCCCTTCCTTGAATTCTACCTGCCTACTCTCATTCTCCTTAGTGACTTCTTCCCTTCCCTTCTAATATCTTTCCTTCCAAGCATCAAATAAATTTATAAGAGTAAGCAGTAACTCACTAGTCAAACAGAACAAGAAGTAACATGAGAAGCATAAAAAAGCAAGGAAGAAAAAAAGTGCAAACAATGAAGGACAGCCTAAATATTCAAGAGCATCTAGAGTCATCAGAAAAATGGTCATATAAAGAACTCAAGGAATACCTTAGACAGATGGAATGGAACCTTAAAGAGGATACGAGACAACAAAAACAGTGAAAGAACGCATTGAAAATGAATTACATAAACAGATAAAATAAGAAATTAAGCATCTTTATCAGGAGATAGAGATTATTAGAAAAATCAAACAATAATTCTAGAAATGAAGGAAATGATAAACCAAATTAAAAACTCAATTGAGAGTATCATTAACAGAGTGGAGCAAGTAGAAGACAGAATGTCAGATAATGAAGACAAAATATATCATCTTGAAAAAAACTCTAGCCAAGAAAGAAATGCTGTAAAAAATTATGGGAAAACATCCAAGAGATATGGGATAACATAAAAAAACAAACTTATGAGTCATCCGGAAAGAGGAAGGTACAGAGATTCAAACCAAGGGAATGAGTAACCTGCTGAATGAAATAATTAGAGAAAACTTTCCAGAAATAAAAATGGAAACAGATAAACAAATTGTAGATGCTTACAGGACACTGAGCACACAAAATCACAGTAGACCCATGCCAAGACACATTGTTATGAAGATATCCAATATACAAAACAAAGAGAAAATATTAAAAGCTACCAGAGAAAGGAGGGAGATTACAATCAGGGGTAAACCAAAAAGGTTAACAATGGATTTTTTTATCACAGATGCTGGAAGTGAGAAGATCCTGGAACAACGTACTTCAAACACTGAAAGACAATGGATGCCAACCAAGAATTATGTATCCAGCAAAATTAAGCTTAATGTAAGACAACGAAATAAAAATATTTCATGATAAACAAAAGCTAAAAGAATTTGCAGCCAGAAAACCAGCATTGGAAAGCATCTGGAGCAAAACACTACACAAGGAAGAAATGAAAATCAACAACGAAAACCATCAGTGGGAAGTGCCCCAGTAATGACAGAGGGCGGGGAAAAGCTAATCATGGAGAAACAATCTAATTTAAAAAAAAAGATATAGGCAAACATGGGTGGCAGTACAAACCATATATCAATAGTAACTCTAAACGTTAATGGCTTAAACTCTCCAATAAAGTGACATAGGCTTGTAACTTGAATTAAAAAAAAACAAATCCAACAATATGTTGCCTCCAGGGGACACATCTGAATGGAAAAGACATACACAAGCTGATGGTGAAAGATTGGGAAAATTTATACCATGCACACAGACCTCATAAGCAAGCAGGGGTGGCCATCCTCCTATCAAATAAAATCGACCTCAAGACTAATTTAATCAAAAGGGATAAGGAAGGACATTATATACTCTTAACAGAAACCATTCACCGACAAGACATAACAATTATCAATATTCACGCAGCAAATAATGGTGCTGCGACGTTCATAAAACAAATTCTCCTCAAGTTCAAGAATCAAATAGACCACAATACAATAATTATGGGTGACTTCAACTCACCTCTCTCACCATTGGACAGATCCTCCAAACAAAAGTTGAATAAAGGAACTATAGAACTCAATATCACAATCAATACCCTAGACTTAACTGCCATATATACAATATATCAACTATCATCAAGTGGATATACTTTTTTCTCAGCAGCACATGGATCCTTCTCAAAAATAGACCATATGTTATGCCATAGGGCAACCCTCAGTAAATATAAAGGGGAGGAGATAATACCATGAATTTTTTGTGATCATAATGGAATGAAACTGGAAACCAATGATACAAGAAAAAAGAAAAAATCATACATCACCTGCAAAATGAACAATATGTTACTGAATGATCAATGGGCAACCCTCAGTAAATATAAAGGGGAGGAGATAATACCATGAATTTTTTGTGATCATAATGGGATGAAAATGGAAACCAATGATAAAAGAAAAAAGAAAAAATCATACATCACCTGCAAAATGAACAATATGTTACTGAATGATCAATGGGTTACAGAAGACATAAAGGAGGAAATAAAAAAAATTCTTTGAGATAAATGAAAATACAGACACAACATATCAGATTCTATGGGACACAATGAAAGAAGTTTTAAGAGGTAAATTCATCGCCTGGAGGTCATTCCTCAAAAAAAGAAAAAAAAAACAACAAATAAATGAGCTCACACTTTATCTCAAAGCCCTAGAAAAGGAAGAGCAAAACAACAGCAAATGTAGCAGAAGGCAAGAAATAATTAAAATCAGAGCGAAATTGAAACAAAAGAAACTATTGAAAAAATTAACAAAACTAAAAGTTGGTTCTTTGAAAAGATAAATAAGATCGACAGACCCTTAGCCGTGCTAACGAAGAGAAGAAGAGAGAGAACTCAAATTACTAACATACGGGATGAAAAAGGCAATATCACAACAGATGCAACATAAATACAGAAGAAAATTAGAAATTATTTGGAAAACTGTATTCCAATAAAATAGAAAATAGTGAAGACATCGATAAATTTCTTAAGTCATATGATTTGCCCAGACTGAGTCATAAGGGAACACACAATTTAAACAGACCAATATCAATGGATGAAGTAGAAGAAGCAATCAAAAGACTACCAACCAAGAAAAGCCCAGGACCGGATGGGTATACAGCAGAGTTTTACAAAACCTTTAAAGAAGAATTAATACCAATACTTTTCAAGTTATTCAGGAAATAGAAAAACTGGGAGCTCTGCCAAATTCATTCTATGAGGCCAACATCACCCTGATTCTGAAACCAGACAAAGACACCTCAATGAAAGAAAACTACAGACCAATATCTCTGATGAACCTAGATGTAAGAATCCTCATTAAAATTCTGGTGAATTGGATAGAAAGGCACATCAATAAAATTGTGCACCATGATCAACTAGGATTCATCCCTGGGATGCAAGGCTGGTTCAATATACGGAAATCAATAAATGTTATTCACAACATCATTGGACTTAAAGATAAGAACCATATGATCATCTCGATAGACGCAGAAAAACCATTCAACAAAGTAGAGCATTCCTTTATGTTCAAAACATTTTAAAAACTAGGGATAACAGGAACTTACCTCGACATTGTAAAAGCTATCTATGTTAAGCCTCAGGCTAGCATCATTCTGAATGGAGAAAAGTTGAAGGCATTCCCTTTAAAATCTGGAACAAGACAGGGATGTCCTCTATCACCACTTCTATTCAATATATTTCTCGAAAAAACTGGCCAGAGCAATTAGAGAGATGAAAGACTTTAAAGGCATAAAAATAGGAAAAGAAGAACTTAAATTATCACTATTTGCAGATGACATGATTCTATACATAGAAGACCCAAAAGGGTCTACAGAAAAAACTACTAGAACTAATAAATGAATGCAGCAATGTGGCAGGATACAAAATCAACATGCATAAATCAAAGGCATTTCTGTATATTAGCGACAAAACTTCTGAAACAAAAATGAGTCCAAACACTGCATTCCCAATTTTCTCAAAATAATTAAATACTTGGGAATCAACCTAACAAAAGAGGTGAAAGATTTATATAATGCAAACTACAGAACCCTAAAAAGAGAAATAGAATAAGATCTTAGAAGATGGAAAAATATACCCCGTTCATGGATAGCCAGAACTAACATCATCAATATGGCGATATTACCAAAAGTTCTCTATAGGTTTAATGCAATGCCAATCAAAATCCCAAAGGAATTTTTTGTAGAAATAGATAAAGCAATCATAAAATTCAAATGGAAAAATAAAAGACCCAGAATAGCAAAAGCAATTCTAAGCAGGAAGTGTGAATCAGGCAGTATAGCGATACCAGATTTCAAACTATATTACAGAGCAATCATAATAAAAACAGCATGGTACTTGTACGAAAACAGGTGGGTGGACCAATGGTACAGAATGGAGGACACAGAGACTAATCCAAAAAGCTACAACTATCTTATATTTGATAAAGGAGCTAATGGCCTGCAATGGAGGAAGGATAGCATCTTCATCAAATGGTGTTTGGTAAACTGAAAATCCATATGCAACAAAATGAAACTGAATCCCCTCCTCTCGCCATGCACCAAAGTTAACTCAAAGTGGATCAAGGAGCTAGATTCAAATCAGAGTCTCTGCGTCTGATAGAAGAAAAAGTTGGCTCCGATCTACATATTGTGTGGTCAGGCTCTCAATTCCTTAATAGGACACCCATAAAACAAGAGTTAATAACAAGAATCAAGAAATGGGACTTACTTAAACTGAATTTTTTTTTTCTCAGAAAGAGAAACAATTAGAGAGGTAAATATGGAGCCTACATCATGGGAACAAATTTTTAGTCCTCACCCTTCACATGGAGCCCTAATATCTAGAGTATACAAAGTATACAAATAACTCAGAAAATTATACAATAAGATAACCAATAACCCAATGGGCCAAGGACCTGAACAGAAACTTCTCGGAGGAGGACATAGAATCAATTAACAAGTACATGAAAAAATGCTCTCCATTTCTAGCAGTAAGAGAAATGCAAATAAAAACCACCCTAAAATACCATCTCAATCCAGTGAGATTGGCAGCCATAATGAAGTCAAACAACAACAAGTGCTGGCGAGGATGTGGGGAAAAGGGTACTCTTGTACATTGCTGGTGGGACTGAAACTGGTGCAGCCAATTTGGAAAGCAGTATGGAGACTCCTGTGAAAGCTTGGAATGGAAGCACCATTTGACCCAGCTATTGCCCTTCTTGGACTATTCCCTGAAGACCTTAAAAGAGCGTACTACAGGGATACTGCCACATCAATTTTCATAGCAGCACAATTCACAATTGCTACACTGTGGAACCAACCCAGATGCCCTTCAATAGATGAATGAATAAAAAAATGTGACTTTTATATACTATGGAGGATTACGCAGCACTAAAATATGCCAAAATAATGGAATTTGCAGGGAAATGCATGGCACTAGAGCAGATTATGCTTAGTGAATCTAGCCAATCCCTAAAAAACAAATACCAAATGTCTTCTTTGATATAATGAGAGCAAATAAGAACAGAGCAGGGAGGAAGAGCATGAAGAAAAGATTAACATTAAGCAGAAACATGAGGTGGGAGGGAAAGGGAGAGAAGAGGGAAATTGCATGGTAATGGAGAGAGACACTTATTGTTACACAAAATTACATATAAGAGGTTGTGGGAAAATAAACAAGGAGAGAAATGAATTACAGTAGGTATGGTAGAGAGAAAAGATGGGAAGAGAAGGGAGGGGGTATAGTAGAGTATAGGAAAGGTAGCAGAATACAACAGTAACTAATAGGGCATTATGTAAAAATATGGATGTGTAACTGATGTGATTCTGCAATATGTATTTGGAGTAAAAATGGGAGTTCATACCCCACTTGAATCTAATGTATGAAATATGATATGTCAAGAGCTTTGTAATGTTTTGAGCAACCAATAAAAAAAAGTAGCGATATATATGCCAATACAAATTCATCATGAAATATATAAAATCCACAGATTGAAAAATATTAATTTTACTGAACATGAAATTATGTATAATGTTATTCAACTAGGATGCTCACCCATAGGTTGAATTTTCAGTTCCAACAGCGTTTAGGAGGAGTGATCTCTTCTCTCAATTTGCATCTGCCAATTCAGCCACCTCACAAGTGTATACGAGTGATATCAGGTAGGATTCTATATGTGCATATAAAAATACATGTGCTGAATAGGCTACAGAGAAAGGGAGACAGGGATTCATATATTTGATAATTTTAAAAACACATGTAGAACTATTTCAACAAAAAATTGACTAGATTTAAAACTCCTACAAAATATAATGCAAAAGGCAATTCCAACTATACACCATGCCTCCTCTGAACTGCTTGTATTTCTTTTCTTTTTGGGTTATTTTTCACCATCATATTAGGATCATTAGTCAGAGTCTAGTAGGGTATGGGTTAGTGTCAGGGATTCAGTATTTCAAATGGAAAATTGAAAAATGAATCCAATGTGTATGTAAATATGTGCTACACAAAAATCTTCTCACTCATATCCAGAACAATGCCTTGACATTACCTTCACCCAAGTAAGACACAATTATAGTAGAAAAGTGTGAAAATCTATGAATACATATATGGAATGGAATATCCTCGGGAGTTCACAACCTTGGAGGTGGTAGAGGCGTTTCCAAAAGTAAAGGACAGGGTAAACACTCCACAAACAAAGAGCTCTGCTGGCCTGAGACTTCTTGGAATACTGCCTCTGAGGTTGGGCACTTGAAATATATGTTGTTGTCATGAGCTTTGGCTTCCTTTGTAGTGAGACCATAAAAGCTGGGTCTGCTTCTATGTGACCTGGAAGACATGATTTCTTATTTTCCAATGAACATGAGGCAGCAGTGCTCAATTTTCTCTTTGTAGGTAAACTATGTCCACTGGAGGCTAAGTGTCTCCCGGTGGGGACTGTGAAGACATTTGATCATCCTCCACTTTTTGTGGTGTGTCTTGCTGCTACACTGGGAATTTGGTACTTGCATCACACAATATAAGAAGTTCATCTGGGATACAGTGCTGGAGCGTGTTCTGTCACGTGGGGTGGGTTAGCGTCTGCAGGAGAATGTACCAACCAGTCTTCTATCCCACATAGCTTGTCCCAATAACCATAGCAACCTGATTATGAACATTGCGATGAAACCTCTCCACATAACAAGATGCCTTTACCTACAAGGGAATGGGGGCTGTGCCATATCAGTCACAAGCCATTTGTAAGCCGATAGCCGATTCACATGGCCCCACCTTGATGTTTCATCACATACCTGCCCACCACTACTCTAGGCCCACTACTCACCAGGCTCCAAATTCCTGGCATCTCGTATTCTACACCATTTTCATGAAACCCAGTCAAACAAGGCACTGTCTGGTATACACATGATCAGCAACAGGACATCCAAAGTTTCTGCAGTGCCACCTGGTCATGGGAATTTCAAAACTTTTATGGTATTTATCTAGCAATTTTTCAAGGATGAAGTTACAGGCACTGCGGGTTTCAATTCATTCAGGAACCGTTAAGTGTTGAGAAAGCTCATTTCAATGAATGCTCTGGAGAACTTTAAAGTCAAGGCTTCTCAAAGAGTTGCCAACAGGTCACATGAAGCCAGGCCAATTGACGTCTACAATGTGAGGTCCATGTGTGTTTTGAATCTCAACTATGGCTACCAAGTCTTTCAGAATAAAATCATGTGATATCCTGGCTGAGATTCCCAGGCCTCTGTGGAAAGCCACAATGGGCCAAGATCTCAGTTTCCAAGAGTGAGTCTCATGCGTGGCCTCCTAAAATCCCAACACAATTCATGGCAATACTTCTCTGAGGTCAGTTCCAGAACTCAGTCTCTAAGGGTAAATCATACCAGATTTCAAGCCCAGGTGGACCCAGTCATCCCTTCCAACTGCCACAAAAATGACCAAAATTAAAATGAAATCACTCCCACAGGGCCATAGTCTTTTTCCTTGTAGACACTCATCATAACCTCTAGCTGGAGGTTTCAATGAGCACAAGGTAGTGTCCAAAATAAGCTCACTTGCCCCTCATTTGCCTAAAAACATGGTGGCCTGAACACTATTCCTGTGAACCAGGAGTGATCAAATATTCCTGCTGTTAAAGTGTTCCGCTTCTCCAATTTGAGGCCTACTGGCTGAAGCCTATAAATTCTTGATGTGATTTGGAGTCATGAGAAAACCCAAGCACATGTGGGCTAGCCTCTGCAGGGATTTCAAAGACTCATTTGACCCTAAGGATCCCTATTCTCACTTGATGGAGGTCAGGAACCTAAAACAAGAAGGCAAAAATATTCATCCACAATGACTTCTCTTTTGGTCATTTTGGTTTTGGAACCACATGGGATCTTTCTTTAGATCCATCAGGTGCTGAGAATCTAAGCCAAAACCTCATTCAAGGACAAGAGGCTGATTCAGACACATTCCATTCCAAAGCAATTAAGCAAAGAGCCACAAGTGATGTCCATTTATTTCCATATGAAAACAGTCTTTTTAATGCTACACAACTGGGTGGCCTGAGGCAAAGACTTTCCTGATATTCAGGATAATAGAAACAGAAGTAAGCAAATGGCCCAAAGAAGGGTTTCTCCACTGAGACATTACTGGTCACACTGATATCTGAGTTTTCTGAGATGCTCCCATTCCCTTAAGCTATCCAGTACATGGCCATGTCACAGAGCCCTGTGGTGTAACATATCTGGGACTCAAAACCATGAGCCTATTCTGGAGAGTGGCTGGAAAACACGAAGAAAACAGGAACTTAAGAAGATAGTAGATGTTGCCCATCCATAAGGCAAGCTGCAGTCCATTCATCAATTGGGCAGTAAGAATGTGGGGAAGCTTTCAACTAGAGACAACGTTTCCATTGATGCATTCTCTTTTCTAATGTCTACAACAACGGATACACTGGGATACACAGACAGAGAAACACTCACCATGTCAAAGGACTTACTAGAAATAGTCCACTCCAAACCAAATAAACCACCTTTCCTAGCTATTCTCAGAACATCAGAAAAAACCACAAACTCACACCTACAACAGCAAAGGCGATTCTTTCACCCAAGTAGGTCTGTGATTATCCGAAGTGTCTTCTGACTGGTGGACCATATTATGTTCCCCAAAAAATGGCCTGTCCTGTTTCAGATCTGGTCTCCTTGGCCAATTCTGTGAAGTTGTCAGGAGCCAGTGGTTTGCCACTACCTACTTTCTCAGGAAAGGCCCCTCTTCCGAGCTCTGCTGGAATTTGGCCATCCTCACATCAGTAGGTACCAAGAAAGACTGACTATGTCTTTGGGAAAAACAAATAAGTTAGCCCACTGGGACTCGGAGTGAGACTGACTCTGGGTGCCTGGCTTCCGGGATCCCAAGTTCAGAGAATTCCATCACCAAGGAAGTGAAGTGAGGTCACTTCTTTCAGGAACTGAATATGGTCACTGCCTTGGTAACCACTTTGTCCTAACAGTTGCTTCCAAGGTTCCTATGAGATGGAATCTGCCCCAACATCCTGTGACACATTCAGAAGTTAGAATGGTATATCAACCATAGGCACCCAGGAACAGCTCTCCACACAGGCCTGCATAGGTCCATCTTCTCTACTTTAAGAAGGCAGAGGCTGATTCAGACACATCAATTCTTCCTGACCAGGTTGTTTGCCATGGAAGATGACTATTGCTCTCTCAGGTCCTACATAGCTGCCTACATATTCTCCAAGGATCATTTCTCCATGGATCTTTTAGGTTCTCAGCAGGTGGAAGATAATCTACATTCCGATATTGTAAGACCCACTCTGTCCCTGCTCTTCTGTAAGTTGTATTGAAGGAAGAGTGTATGGTTAGGGTTAATAATAGGTTCGATTTGGGTTACGAATCATTCTGCAGGATGAATAATGGCATTGGCAACCTGTGGTATTTACAAGAGTATATATGTGAAATATAACTATGAAAGCAGAAATCTAGGTAAGATTTGAAGCCCAGAAGGGCATTGGGGACTTGAGTGGGATACTTAGCTTTGAGTTATGTGCTGCACAGATGTCTCAAATAAATCAATATACACTGGCATCGGACCTTGTACTTTGGATGATTGAATGTTGAAGAGAACATCCAGTCAAAAAGCGATAATCGGTAGGATTAGGAAGGTAGTCGGTAGGTTTAGAAAGAAGAGTGAGTATAGGATTTGGACCAAAAGTTCTTTAGCAATAGGGTTTCGGGTAGAGAGTGTATGTAAATGTCAGTACATGTGAAGAGTCAGTCACAATGCTGAACTGGGGAAAACATGTAGGAAAGCAGATATCAATAGAGACATTAGGAAATCAAGCAAAGTATAAAGTGTGTGATAGGGTTAGACATTTTCAACAGGTTTGAGGTTGAATATATAATATTAGGAAGAAACAAATATGTAGTCACCAATAGGATTGATATTTGAGAGCATTAGGCAACCTGGACATGGATGTTTTTAGTAATCCATGCTCACTTTCTATTTAGGCTTTGGTACAATTGTAAGTGTGACCTTTGCTTTTGGTGTCCAGAATATTTCTGTGATAAAATGTGTATGTAGATCAGGTGACATGAGTATTTCTTCCACCATTTCTTGGAGCAATATTTTGAAGAATTATAAATTAGTATGGTCGTACAAAGAGGTGTACCCTATTTCTATGAATATACACATAATGCATGAATAGACCATACTGTGAATAAATAATATAACTGGATCCACTTTAAATAATGGATTGAATAGATATCTGAAAATATATAAGAAATGTTATATTGATATACAATCATTCATTCCAACCAGTTATATATCTAATGATCATCTTAGGGTTATGGTTTATCATGAAGGGTTTGTGAGTTTTGTTTCAAAATTGATTATGGAAATCAAAAATAATATATTTGGAAAAAAGTCTCATGAATAGACCAGTAAAGAAACATAGAGGAATACATGTGTTCTGGAGCAGGAAGTGATTGAAAGTGAAACAAATGCCTATAAATTTGCCGACTAGTGAATCAAATATATATTCTATGATGTACATAAACTGAAGAAATAGTAATGTACCAGTGTGGAATAAAAATTAACGTCAAAATACACATCATGTTCCATAGTAACTTACATGCATTGATGTTAAACTGGGTTAGTTAATGTAGACATATTAGGATTTGTATGCACCTTTCACTGAAGTTAGTTTTCAGTACTAGGAAACAAATATGTATTTCGGGTGGATGAATATTTCTAAGAATAATCTTGTGAAAAGTTGATTATTAATCCACATACATGAACATGAATGAATTTAGGGATTGTATATAAGACACGTATATTTCATATTTTTAAAAATCTGGAGAGTATAAATATATATATATATATATATATATATATATATATATATATATATATATACACACACACACACACACACACACACACACACAAACATAGACATTAATAAGTAGCAATATATATGCCAATCGAAATTCATCATGAAATATATATCATAAAGATGCAAAAACATTCATTTTACTGAACATGGGTTTATGTATTATGTTGTTCTACTGGGAAGCTCACCCATAGGTTGAATTTTCAGTTCCAACAGGGTTTAGGAGGAGTGATCACTTCTCACACTTTGTATCTGCTATGTCATGTAATTCACAAGAATGTACGTGTGATACCATGCAGGATTCTATTTGTGCATATAAAAATACATGTGCTGAATAGGCTCCAGAGAATGGGAGACAGTAGTTCACATATTTGTTACCTTTGAAAACACATCGAGAACTATTTCAATTAAAAATTGACTAGATTTATAACACCTACCCTTTATCATGCAAAAGGCAAGTCGAACTCTGAACTGCATGTACTTATATACTGTTTGGGTTATTTTTCTCCATCATATTAGAATTAGTAGTCAGAGTCTAGTAGAATATGTGTTAGTGTCAGGGATTCAGAATTTCGAATGGAAAATAGGAAAATTAATCCAATGTGTATGCAAATATGTGCTACAACAAATCTTCCCACTCTCATCCAGAACCATGCCTTGACATTACCTTCGCCCCAAGTAAGACACAATTAGAGAAGAAGAGTTACAAAATCTGTGATTACATTTCTGGAATGGAAAATGCTCAAGAGTGCACAAACTTGGAGGTGGTATAGGAGTTTCCAAAAATAAGGACAAAGTACACACTCCACAAACATGGAGCTCTGCTTGCCTAAAACTTTTTGAGAAACTGCCACTGAGGTTGGGCACTGAAATATAGGTTGTTGTCACGAGTTAAGCTTCCTTTGTAGTGAGACCCTCAAAGCTGGGTCTGCATCTATGTGACCAGGAGGACAAAGTTTCTTATTTTACAATGAACACGAGGCAGCAGTGCTGAATTCTCTCTTTGTAGGTAAACTGTGGCCACTGGGCGCTTAGTGTCTCCCCGTGTGGACTGTGAAGCCATATGGTCATCCTCCATTTCGTGGCGTTTCTTCCTGCTGCACTGGGAGTTTGGTATTTGCTTCACGAAATACAGGGAGTTCACCTGGGACAAAGTGCAAGAGGGAGTTCTGTCACGTGTGGTGGGTCAAGGTCTGCAGGATGATACAAGAACCAGGCTTCTATCCCACATAGCTTGACCCCTTGACCATAGCAACCTGATTCTGAACAATGTCCTGAAATCTCTCCATATAACAAGTTGCCTTTACACGGAAGGTTCTGCTGGCTGCGCCATATCAGTCACAAGCCATTTGCAAGCCAAAGGCAGATCCAAATGGCCCCACACAGATGTTTTATCACATACCTGCCCAACACTGCTCTAGGCCCACTACTCAACAGAGTCCAACTTACTGACATCTCTGTTCTACACCATTTACATGAAACCCAGTAAAACAAGACACTGTCTGGAACATTCATGATCAGCAACATGTCATCCAAAGGTTCTCCAGTGCCACCTGGTGATGGGAATTTCAAAAATTTCATGGTATTTATCTAGCCATTTTTCAAGGATGAAGTTGGAGGCACTGTGAGTTTCAATTCATTCAGGAACCATTAGATGGTTAGGAAGCTCATTTCAATGAAAGCTCTGGAGAACACTCACAGGTAAGGCTTCCCAAAGAGTGGTGAAAAGATCACATGATGTTTAGCTCATTTAGCTCTACAATGTGAGGTCCATATGAGTTTTGACTCTCAATGATGGGTGCCAAGTCTTTCAGAATAAAATCATGTGGTATCCTGGCTGAGAGGCCCAGTGCTCTGTGGAAAGCCACCCTGGGCCTAGAACTCAGTTTCCAAGGGCGACACTCATGCCTGGCTTTCTGAAACCTCAACACTATTCATGGCAATACTTCTCTGAGTTCAGTTGCAGAACTCAGTCTCTAAGGGAATCACACCAGAGTTCAAGCACATGTGGACCAAGTCATCTCTTCTAACCGCCACCCAAATGACCACAATTTAAATTAAAAGACTCCAACACACATAATAACCTCTGGCTAGAGTTTTCCATGAGGGGGACAGCTCAAGTCCGTGTCCCAAATAAGCTCTCTTGCACCTAAATTGCCTAATTCAGGGTGGCATGGACACCCTTCTTGTGAACCAGGAGAGATCAAATAGGCCTCCCATTAATACTGCTCCACTTCTTCAATTTGAGGTCAACTGACTGTGGGGTTTGGATTCTTTATGTGAATTGGAGTCTTGAGAAAACCCAAGCAACCATGGGCTAGCCTCTGCAGAGCTCTGAAGATCTCATTTTACCCAAAGGATCCCTATTCTGACTTGATGGAGTTCAGGAAAGTTACAGAGGAAGGCGAGAGACTTCATCCACAAGGACTGCTCTTTGGCCATTTTGGTTTTGGATGTACACATGGGATCTTTCTTTATATCCATCAGAAGGTGAGAAACTAAGCCACAGCCTCACACAGGGCAAATAGGCTGATTCAGACACACCCTCTCCAAAACAATTAAGCAAGGAACCACAGGTAATACCCATTCATTTCCATTTGAAAACTGTTTTCTTCAGGCTTCACAAAGTGGTGGCCTGCGGAAAAGACCTTCCTGACATTCAGGGCAACAGAAGAAAAGGTAAGCAAAAGGCCCCAAGCATGGTTTCTCCACTGAGACTTTACTGATCACACTGATATCTGAGTTTTCTGAGATGCTCGCCATTCCCTTTAGCTATCTAGTACATGGTCATTTCACAGAGCTTCGTGGTTGTACATATCTTAAACACAAAACCATGAGCCTATTCTGGAGAGTGGCCAGAATTCAGGAAGAAAACAGGATCTTAGGAAGATAGTAGGTGTTGCCCATCAATAAGGCAAGCTGCAGTCCATTAATTAATTGGGAAGGATGAATGCTGGGAAGCTTTCTACCTGACAGGACATATTCATTGATGCATTCTCTCTTCTAATGTCTACAACCACGGGCGCAGTGGGATACACTGACATAGAAACACTCGCGTTGTCAAACGACTTACTAGAAACCGTTCACTCCAAACAAAACAAACCTTCTTTCATACCTATTCTCAGAACATGAGACAAAAACCACAAACTCACACCCACATCACAAAGGCACCTCCTTCCCCCATGTAGGTCTGTGACTATCCGGAGAGTCCTCTGACTGGTGGGCCATACTATGTTCCCAGAAATGGCCTGTTCTGTCTCAAATCTGGTCTTCTTGGCCAACTCTGTGAAGTTTTCAGGATCAAGTGGTGAGTCAATGCCTGCTTTCTCAGGAAATCCCCCTCTCCATAGCTTTTCTTTCATTTGGCCATCCTCACATCAGTAGGTCCCAAGAAAGACTGAGTCTGTCCTTGGTAAATCAAAATAAGTTTGACAACTGGGACTGGGACCGGGACTGGCTCTGGGTGCCAGGCTTCCTGGATTCCAAGTTCAGAGAGTTCTATCACCATAGAAGTTAGGTGAGGTCACTTCCTTTAGGAACTGAATTTGGTCACTGCCTTGGCAACAACTTTGTCCTAACAGTTGCTTCTAAGGTTCCCATGAGAAGGAGGCTGCCCCTACTTTCTGTGACACTTTCACAAGTTAGAATGGTATGTCAACCATTGGCACGCAGGAGAAGCTCTCAACACATCCCTGCTTTGGTCCATCTTATCTACATTAAGAAGAGAGTGGCTGATTCAGACACATCCCTTCATCATGAGCAGGTTGTTTGCCATGGAAGACTTTTGCTCTCTCAGGTCCTTCATAGTTGACTACATCTTCTCCAGGGATCATTTCTTCATGGACCTTTGAGGTTCTCAGCAGGTGGAAGATCCTCTATATTGCTGTATTTTAAGACCAACTCTGTCCCCGCTCTTCTGTAAAATTAGATTGAGAGAACAGTGTATGGTTAGGGTTAATAACAGGTTCAATTTGGGTGAGAAAAGAAACTACATGGTTGAGCAAACAGGGTCCTACAGTTAACAATAATATGAGAATTATTAATGGGCCAGCCTGGGTGGATAAAAGCGTAGTTAACCAGGTGGACTATGTGAACCAAGACTCAAACCTCCTTTTGGGGGCCTCTGTCTTTCTTTGACCCTCTTCAAGTCGTTTTCTTAATTTACTCATAGATTCTTTTACAACTCCAGTATTGTCGGCATAAAAACATCATTCTTTCCTCAATGCAAGCAAAAAGGCACCCTTCTCTCATGAAGAGGAGGGCCAACACTCGCCTGCTCTGTAAACAACTTCAGAGAGAGAGAGGTTAAAATTCCTGTAAAGCTGTGATGCGGTTTTTAATGTCTTTAAGCTTTGGTCTATTTCTGCTTCTAATTGTGTCTTTGGTGTGTCTCATGGACTAGGGCATTTGTTCCTGTGCCCACCCCTTTAGCAACTATTATTCCTAATAGGATGGCTAAAGTGAGGGATACAGGTTCCTGGTGGAACCGGGTTGTATGCCCCCCTATTTGATCTTTAAATGAACCTGCATCCTGATAGAGCACTCTCGAAAACATCTGCATCATTACATAATTAATCGCATCTATTGACCATTTTATGAAAACATAAATAATGTTAAAGTGTATAGAATTATACTGTTGTAGGGATGGACAAGGAAAGGCACCTAAGATAGCACCAAAGACAGGAAAGCAGTTTTATTTGGTTGCATCCGTATTTAGAGGGCATTGCTTCTGTTGTAATCAATTAATCCACTGAACCCCAAGTTTTGGTAGTTTTAGTATTTGTACCCAACATGTAAGGGAAGGGGCTCAGAAGTTCACAGTCTGCAGAAATTTACACAAATCAGTTTTTGTTTCTGTTTTTTTCCTCTATTCTGTGCACGTTAACTTTTCAAGGACACCTTGGAACGGGAGAGCTTTTTTGTCTCTTTTTTTTCCTCCTTGCCAGCTGTCACCATGAAGCCCAGTTGGTAACTTTTTTATCTTAGAAATGTAGCCATCTCTGTGAAGCCCCAGCTCAAGGCCAGAGTCCTTGTTCACATATTTTGTGAAAAACTGGTAAGGCGATGTCTAGCTTAGGGGTGGTGATTTTTCCAGCCAGTGGCCAAGTAGAACAGGGCAACATGAAGAGTGGAAGTTTATCTCCATTGAACTTTTTCAGAGGGACTCTTTTGCTGAAAGACCTAAAGTAAGCCTTGGTAAAGACTTCTGGAGAAGGTCATTTAAGACATTTCTGTGGACCTGGTACAGAGGGGGATGACAGGGAAGGTGATGCTGAGAGCAGCTCTGTGGATCTGAGAATGAGGAAGGAGAGATGCCAAAGAATAATGGGAAAGGGGTTTGGGATTTTCATAGAACAAAACTTGAGCAGTAGAACAGGTAGAGCAGAGGGGAAGACGGGAGTGAGTATTCCAAAAAGCCTGTGAGGGACTTTAAATTCTTAGAACCTGTTTTCAGTGATGACAAATCAACTTTAAAGGTCATTTTCATTACATCTTGGATAGGGGTCTGAGGGCTCTTCTCAGCTGGTTTGAGCTTTGGCTAAGCTTGCTAGAGGACTTGGTGGGACCTAGTGCAGACACTGACAGGAAAAGAGAGGAGTGAGTGGGTGGAGGGGTACCTCGGTACCTGCTTCCTCAGCAAGGGGGCAATGTTCTGAGATCCAGCGGAAGTTTGGGTTTTTGATCTAGTAATTGGAGGGGAGAAATCAGGTTGCTGAGGTGGGAGTGAAAGCAGAGAGTCTAGAGCAGAAGGCTGAGTGTGAGGAACTATTGGGGAAGCATAGTACAGGATGTGAGCGCAGGAGGAAAAAGGATTCCACATAGGGGAATTTCCCCCTTTTGAGCACTTGCCAAAGTTAAAAATGTCATGCAGAATTTGAAGATCTAGAGAACCCTCTGGGGGCCATAGTTTTTGGTTGTCTAATTGGTAATATGGCCAATGCTGTGTACTGAATTTGATGAGGAGTTTGGGTTCCACCAGGCAGCCCCTGTATGCTCACATCCCCATGACTTACACAAGAAGTCGGCTTTTCCCCCACAAAGCCATGGCTGTTTGTCACTTTGATAGTCTGCCGGGCATACATAGTAATATAGGCTAGCCAACCTGCATCTGGCTCGCGTGTCCCTGCATCCATAATGTTTGTTTCAATTATCTATGGTATGGAAGGGATTTAATGAAATTTTAGTGAGATCCTCTTCATCAGGTATATCTCAAAAGGAAAGACCTCTACCGAGCTGAAAAATGTCTGGGTGGAGAGATAGCCACCAGATACCTAAGGGGGCCGTTAAGGTCTCTTTAATGGTTCTATTTATTTTTTCTACCTGTCCTGAGTTCTGGGATATATAAGCATAATGTAACTTCCAATTAATCCACAGGGTCCTGGTTAACACCTGACTTACCTGGGCCATGAACACCAGTCCATTATCAGTCCATTAGGCAGATCGTATCTTGGAAAAATATCTTTCAGGATCTTCTTGAAAACCATTTGCGCCGTTTTTTTTTTTTTTTTTTTTTTTTTTTTTTTTTTTTTTTTTTTTGTGTGTGTGTGTGTGTGTGTAAGGCTTCAATCCATCCTGAAAATGTATCTACAAAGACTAGGAGATATTTAAGTCCATACCTTGCTGGCTTAATTTCATTAATGTCCACTTCCCAGAATTGTCCTGGTCTGGTTCCTCGTAGGTGCTTTCCTCTAGGAAACTTGGAAGGGTAAGCATTACCCAATTGACGGATCCGACAGGCTTTTGTTACCCGTTCAGTTATTTCCTTTCACTGTGAGTTGGTTAGTGGAGAACTCTGTTCTTAATCCTACAGTAATGCCTGCAGTTTCTTTGAACCAAGGTTAGTGAGTTGATGTGCATTTTTAACGTAGTGTAGGGCTTGCTGTAATTGCAGGCTGAGCTCAGTGAAGTTGAGGTGTTCAGTGTCAGTGTCCTTAGATGTTATCAAAAACTTCCTGGTACTCAGGGTTCCATTGGAATTGGGCATCTTCCTTTAACAGCGGTATAAAGGAGCAGCTAAGGACGCAAACCCAGGTATCCATAACCTGCAAAAGTCAGCAGTCCCAAGAAATTCTCTGAGTTGTCTGCTGTAAGATGGGGGTGGTATCTACACAATGGTTTGTTTTCTGGGCTCAGTGAGCCATCGTTTACTGCCCCTAAGGGAATAGCCCAGGAAGATTACTTCATGCTAGCCAATTTGGGCCTTTTTGGCCGAAACTCTATACCCGAGTTGAGCAAGCTCATATAATAGTGCTTGGGTCCCAGACTCACAGTTTTCCTTGGTGTTGGCTGCCAGTAGCAGGTCATCCACATATTGAAGCTGGGTAACTTCAGGGTGCGTAGTTCTGAAGTTGTTGAGATCTCTGTGGAGGGCTTCATCAACGAGAGTGGGGGAGTTTTTCAACCCCTGTGGGAGTCTAGTCCAAGTTAGTTGACCAGACGTTTTGGTTTCTGGGTCTACCCACCTGAAAGCAAACAGCAACTGACTATCTTTATGCAGAGGCAAGCAAAAGAAAGCATCTTTTAAGTTCAGAACAGTATATAATTTCCGCTCAGGGTTCAGAGTGCTAAGCAGATTGTACGGATTAGGTACCGTGGGGTGAATGTCCTGCACTCTTTTGTTGATCTCTCTTAGCTCTTTAATGGGGCGATAGTCCCCGGTTCCTGGCTTTTTTTTTTTTCTAGTAGCAGGGGAGTGTTCCAGGCCGATTGACAGGGCCTTAGGACTCCTAAGGCCAGATATTTCTGAATATGGGGCCTTATCCCACCTTTAGTTTTTTTGCTTAGAGGATATTATTTGACATTGATTGGGGAGACTGAGGTTTTTAACTCCACTGTTATTGGAGGTTGTTTCACGGCCAGACCTAACACCGCAGTTTTTGCCCAGGCATCTGGGTAATCTGTTATCCATTTTTGGGGTAGCTTGCTTGTTTGATCAGTCTTGGGGGGTGTGAAGAGTGGACGTTCATCTTCTACTAATATAGTTAAAGCGGTGACTATAGGAGTTTTACTGAAGGATTTACAAATTTCATTTGGGGGCCTTCAGGGTTACAAGTTATTTTGGCCCAGAGCTTGGTGAGCAGATCTCTGCCCATCAATGGGTGCGGGCATTCTGGTCTTACTAGGAAGGAGTGATGGATTTTTTCTTTCCCCAGGTCCATGGTCCTCTTAGTTGTCTAAGCCCGATATTTACTGTCATCAGCCCTTTGAACTAGAGACCTTTTATTTGATAGAGGGCCCAATGGGGCCTTAAGGGCTGAGTATACTGCTCCTGTATTCACTTCAAAGTTTACTGGAGTCCCCTCCACTTCAAAAGTTACCCTGAGCTAGGGGAAGGGATCTGAGCCCCGACTTTCTTAGTCATCCTCCAGAGTCAGAATGGCCAGCTGGCGTGGCTGTCTCTTTATAGGGAACTCTATGGCCCAGTATCCTTTTTCTTTAGAGTAGGCACACTGATCTGAGGCCAGGGGTGGCCTCTGGCATGGGCCCTTTTTGTCACCTTGTGTCTTAATTTCTGGCCTCTTTCTTGTTGTGATCAGGACCTTAGTCAATGCCTTAGTCTGTCTTTTGCTTCTCTCATCCTCTGTTTGCTCCCTTTCTTTCTCCCTGTTTCTCTCTTATAGTATACTTTCTTGGCTTCTTTGACTAAATCTCTCTTTTAAATTTTTTTTTTAATATCCATGGCAGCTTGCTCAATTAAGGCCATCATGACAGATGCCTTTTAATCCGCTGCCTGAGGATCGAAAGAAGTATATCTCTTATATGCCTCCATGATTCTCTCTAGAAACATAAAGGGAGATTCATCAGGCCTTTGAATAATTTCTCTTACCATGGCCAAATTAGTTGGTCACCCAGCGGTCCCTTGGAGACCCGCTGTTAGAGCCTGGCAATAATTGAACAGATGCTCCCTATCTTCCAACGTGTTGGGGTCCCTGTTGAATAGGTTTAAGGAGAAGCCAGCTTTCATTATGTTGGGAAGTTGTGTTGGTCGCCCATCAGGTCTGAGGATATTTTTTCTACATTCCAGGAGATTTTTCTCTCATTGCTCTGTCATGAAGAGAGTCGCTAGGTGGTGTTGACAGTCACCCCAAGTAGGCAGGTGTGAAAACGTCGGTGAGTTCTCTGAGTTCTTTTAGCCGGGCCAGCTTCCTCCAGGGAAGGAGGGGCTGTCTGTGCTGCGGGACAGTCATCTTGATGGCACTGGGCCAGCCTAGCTTCCTCGAATGGTGGAGAGGCTGAGTCAGCAGAAGGGGAATCACTTAGAGGGTGTTGGGGGTTGGGAGACGAGGGCAGATGATAAGGAGGGGGAGGAGAGTCCAGTAGAGTCTTGAGACTCAAGGAGAACAGAGGGTGGAGGATTAGGAGCAGAGAGTTTGAGAGATAGAATTGTGGGGGAAGGAGTAGGAGCAGGTGCAGGGACAAGGAAAGGCTTGACCCATGGAGGAGGAGATTTGTAGAGGTACTGACAAGTTAAGATATATGGCTGTTGATCTGGATGTCTATGTGGCCCCTGGTGAAAGACAATATCTCGGACTTTTCAAATAAGTGCGAAGTACAAAGATCCTTCTAGGAGCCATCCAAATGCAATGGTGGGTCATTCTGTGACACAGAATCTGCCAGGTCTGGCGTTTTACTGAAAAAGAAAGATTCTGAGCCCTTAAGCAGAATTTGGTCCAGTGATCAAGGGTCAGGGACAGAGGCATTGAAATGATCTGTCCCATAATAAAATATACACAGACAGTGAATGCAACGACACACAACACAGACAAGACAAGACATTAAAGACAGGCAATGGACGTCCAATACTGAGACCAGGACTGACTAGTCGGCAAAACCTGAAGGGCTGGCAATACCGAATCAGAAACAAAATATCACTGAGTCGAGGAGACTATTGTTCCTCGATTTCCCGAGTCTATATCCCAGGGACATGGTCTGTGGCTCTGTGGCATGTGTGTCAGCCACCATGGGAGAGAGCTCACGCTCTTTACCAATAGCCATTTTGCCATACCCTAACCTGAAGCCTGAAACCAGAAAGATGGGTCTTATTTACCCCCAGAGGAGCCCGTTGGGGGTATTTTGTCTGCAGCTGCCGGATCTCGCTAGGGCCACCAGATGTAAAGGTTGGGCGAGCATCTGTGGCAGAGACCACCAAGAGACTGTCTCATGCAACAGCAAAGGGTTTATTGGGAGTCCGGCATGAAGGGCTCAGAGATCACTTGAACAGAGCAGAGAGCCCTGAGAACAGCTTAAGAAATGCTTATATATTTTCCTTGGAGAGGGCAGGGAGAGAAATTTATTGATGGGTAATGGCAAGTGGGCAGTTTGCGTGCAACTGGTTGACGGAGTACATTCTGCAGTTTGGCAGTTGGGGACAGCACATTCTGGGAACAAGAATAGTAAACAGATCTCAAGAATAGTAAACAGATCTCAAAACGGTGTTTTGTTAAGCATACAGAAAAACAGGAAGTGACAAGTATCTATTTTATTAACCTTTCAATATAAGTATGAAAACAGAAATCTAGGTAAGATTTGAAGTCCAGAAGTTCATTTGGCCCTTGATTGGTATACTTAGCATTGAATTACGTTCTGTAGAGATGTCGCAGAAATATGGATATACAATGTCATAGGACCTTGTACCTTCTCGGAGGTCAGTTCCAAAACACAGTCTCTAAGCAGAATCACACCAAAGTGCAAGCCAAGTTGGACCCAGTTATCTCTTCCAACTTCCACACAAATGACCGCAGTTAAAACCAAAACACTCTCACATGACACTCATCTTCTTCCATATAGACACTCATCATAACTTCTGGCAGGAGGATTCCATGAGAGGCGCAGCACAAGACAGTGTCCCAAATAAGCTCCCTTTCCCCTCATTTACCAAAAGTCAGGGTGGCCTGGACACCCTTCCTGTGATCCAGGAGTGATCAAATATGCCTGCCGTTAACACAGCTCTGTTCTCCAATTTGAGGCCTACTGACTGTCGGTTTAGATTCTTTATTTGAATTGGATTCATAAGAAAACCCAAGAACCTATGGGCTAGCATCTGCAGGGCTTTGAATAACTCATTTGACCCATTGTATCCCTATTCTCACTTGAGGGAGGTATAGAACCTTACGGAGGAATGCGAGAGACTTCATCCACAATGACTGATTTTTGGTCATTTTGATTTGGATCCACACATGGGATCTTTCTTATGATCCATCAGGTGCTAAGAATCTAAGCTCTAGGCTCACACAGGGCCAAGGGGCTGATTCAGACACATCCCTTTCCAAAGCAATTAAGCAAACAGCCACAGGTGATGCCCACTCATTTCCGTTTGAAAACTGTTTTCTTCTGGAATCTCTAAGGCGTGGCCTGAGGCAAAGACCTTCCTGACATTCAGGGCAACAGAACAATAGGTAATCAAAAGGCCAATTGCAGGGTTTCTCCACTGAGACTATCCTGGTCACACTGGTATCTGAGTTTTCTGAGATTCTTGCCAATTCCTTCAGCTATCCAGTACATGTCCATGTCACAGTGCTTGGAGGTGCTACATATCGTGGACACAAAAGCATGAGTCTATTCTGGAGAGTGGCCAGAATTCAGGAAGAAAACAGGAACTTAGGAAGATAGCCGGTGTTGCCCATTGATAAGGCAAGCCCTAGAGCATTCATTAGTTGGGCAGGATGAATGCTGGGAAGCTTTCTAATAGACAGGAAACATCCATTGATGCATTCTCTTTTCTAACGTCTACAACCACGGACACAGTGGGTTACACAGACATAGAAACACTCGCCTTGTCCAACAACTTACTAGAAACAGTTCACTCCAAACCAAACAAACCGACTTTCCTACCTATTCTCTGAACATGAGACAAAACCACAAGCACACATCCACATCCACAAAGGCACCTCCTTCCCCCAAGTAGGTCTCTCACTCTCCGGAGTGTCCTCTGACTGCTGGGCCATACTGTGTTCCCCCGATATGGCCTGTCCTGTCTCAGATCTGGTCTCCTTGTCCAACTCTGTGAAGTGGTCAGGAGCCAGCTGTGAGCCACTACCTGCTTTTTCAAAAAAGGCCCCTCTTCAGAGTTTTCCTGGCATTTGGCCATCCTCACATCAGTAGGTACCAAGAAAGACTGACTCTGTCCTTGCTAAATCGAAGCAAGTGAGACCACTGGGACTGGGACGGGGATTGGCTCTCTGTGCCTGGCTTCCTGGATCCCAAGTTCAGAGAGTTCCATTACCAAGGAAGTGAGGTGAGGTCGCATCCTTCAGGAACTGAATGAGGTCACTGCCTTGGCAACCACTTTGTCCAAACAGTTGCTTCCAAGCGTACCATGAGAAGGAGGCTGACCCTACTTTCTGTGGCACTTTCACAAATTAGAATGGTATATAAACCATAGGCACCAAGGAACAGCTCTCCACTCAGGCCTGGTTTGGTCCATCTTCTCTATATTAGGAAGAGAGCCTTTAGTCCCGGGAGCATTGCAGTGAACCTCCGCACTAAAACTATTAGCAAGCACCTGATGGAGGAGGCCTCCATAGGTAAGTGGCGCCTTTATAACATCTGATATCCGGTTAAGGGAGATCTCTTCTGATGACAGAGATGTGGCCTGGGGAGACTCACATATACTCCTGTCCAGGACAGTAACAAGAATCATTCTGTCCTCTGTTCTGTTCTGTAGGAAATTCCTCTGGAAGTGTAGAGAGGTGCCCACGGGCACGCACGCGCTCGTACCCTGGAGCTTTAGCAAGATCTTGCACTGTACCACTGTTTTTCTGTTTAGGCACCGGGTTTCTGTTTTTCTTTGTGTGTGTGTGTGTGTGTGTGTGTGTGTGTGTTTTGTTCTGTTTTTCTTTGTGTGTGTGTGTGTGTGTGTGTGTGTGTGTGTGTTTTGTTCTGCGTTCTATTTTTTTGTTTGTTTGTTTGCTTTTGTTCATTTTGTTGTGTGATTTCAGTGGTAAACACTTAAGGATATTGGACGTGAAAATGGGTAATAAAGAGAGTAAGCCTGACACCCGTTTGAACTGTGTTTTAAGGAACTGCAATGAACTTTACCCCCCTTTGTTAAGCAGGATGATAGAAGCCCATAGCTGGCTGCCTGGAGCACACCCATTGCAGAGGGCAATGCCTGCTGGGGACCTAAGAACTGAGTATCTCCCAGGTTAACAAGTGAAACTCCTTTAAAACCCCTTGTCCCTCCAGATCAAGAGAGTCACAAAATTTGGCAGAGTCCCCTGTGTTTCTCCTTTGTTAGCAAAGCAATTAACCTCCCCTTTTCTTTTTCTCAGAACCCATTCCTCATTATTTAATTGTTATAAATTGGCTTCTAGGTCAGGAACCGAACTTTAAGTTACAAATTTGGTATACCCCCTCCGCCCCAGAACTTTGTGAGAGCTGTCTACTGAAATGTTAGGATATGGAGCTTGCTTGGGGTGGAACTGAACCAGAGGAGCTAATCCTGTAAGGAAAAGGAGGGACTGAGGGACCCCCAGCAGCTGCCAAAGCCCTGTTGATTCAGGGAATACCCTCCTTCCTTCCGTGCACTGTAAGAATTACGCCACCTCTGTCTTGTTAAAAAAGAGAAAAAGAAAAAGGGGACACTAAATTCATTAAAGTCACCATATAGACACTTTATTTTCCATTTCAGGTTGCCCCTCTGTTAAAACATCTGGTCCCCCCCATGGTGCCACTGGTGTAGTAGATTTTTATGGTGCCACTGGTGTAGTAGATTTTTCTCTTATCTGCTCTGGTTTAAAGGATTCTGTCTGGCAACCATAGTCTCTACCTCCTTTCTGTCTGTCTTGTGTCTTTTTTTCTGGTCCTTTAAGACATGTGCAATAATGTGTTGATATTATAAAATTTTTCTTGGGAATGATCTTAGCTGAATGTGTGTCTAAATGATGATGTTTTATCATAACAAAATGGCATCTGAATGGGTTTTTGAAGCATTGCACAATCTTGCAGTTAAAAGTCGGGTTTAGGTAATTGTTTAGTTTAAGATTTCAGGTAATTCATGCCAGAGAACTTAAATACTTAGGATGGAAAACTGAAGAACTCTACTTCCAATTGGCAAGTAACTTCCCAATCATTCAGTCTTTTTTTTTTTTTTTTTAACCAATTTTGATTTCGGTAGCCAGGGAAAATGTCACTGTGTGTACCAGTGCATTAATTTGGACAAGGATAGTAAACCATAGTATGGTATCTGTTGACAAAATAAGATGTAAAGACATAAAATTTTGTGAATTGTATCTTAAACTTGTATCATAATTTTCAACACCCGAACCTGAAAATTATGGTTAAAATGCCTTAGGCCTGAGGTGTCTGCTCAGAATAGCAGTTTTTTCCTGCTCCTTCCAGACCTCATCCATGGCTTATGTTGAAATGCAAATGAAAGAAGCCTGCAAGCTTAGTAGGAGACTGATTTGATGCCTAACGGGAAAAAAAAGTAAATTGTATGGTATTTACTAATTACTGGCCAGTCGTTTTTTCTAGGACTCTTATTTTTTCCTTAGATTCTGTATTTTCTTTTTGAGCTCATGATTCTGAGCATGCAGACCTAGGTTAATGTTTTTCTGATCAGTTCTATCTTTGACCAACTGTGGACTTTTTGAAACATTGCAATAAAGATTCAACCTGCGAAAAACTACAAGGCCTTTACTATTATTATGTGTGTACAATTTTGTTATGTGTTGTCTGTCTATATATACATATGTTCGTATATCATATATATGATACACTAATTAACATATATAAGGAGCGCTCATAAAAAGAGCGCTCATAAAAACAAATTTTAAAAAGTGGATCCAAAGATCTTTAGTTCACGTGGTTTAAATGTTTCAATTTAAATTGGATAAACAGATAAAAATAAATGTTTTTAAATTTAAGCTTACAAATTTTTCTAGGTGTTCAAAAATCTAATAAAATATTAATATCTACAAAACGTCTAATGTGCCTTGGTTCTAGGACATTTTCTTCAACATAAAAATGGTTTACACTATTCAATACATTTCTCTAATATTTTGATAAATAAGTAAAGTAAATTTGATATGGGATTACTCATTCGTGAGTACTTTTGTTAGATATCTGATTCATTTACTAAGGTCTGCATGAGTTTTTACTAAACTCTATATAAGATTTTAAAAATCAGTCATGTGTTAATGAGACAAAAATTTTTTGAAACATAAGTTTACCCATAACATTGTGTTTATTAAGTTTTATTTTTTCTAGAGCAAGGAACCATAAAAATTAAACAACTTATTAAATCAGAACTGTTATTTTAGAGCACTGTACTGCCATTTCTTTAAAAGGTAAACTTGGTTAATGTAGAAACATCAATGTAATTGTGATGCTATTAATGTTTTCATATCTTACAGGTATGCAAGTCTGTAAGGTAGAAACTTTAAAAGAGCATTATATCAAGCTGGTGTTCTGAAGTTGTATGGTAAAAAAAATATATTGGAGGTTTATTTACCTGATATCAATAAGATATGTAAAGTTTCATGTTACTTTTTACATTGTGGAACAATTTAAATGTATTTTTAAGTTAATGAGAGCCTAATCTATGTAAAAGTTGGAAACTTTCAGGCTTTCTTTAATTCATGTTTTAAATGTGACATGATATGGTGTTAGCTAATGTTCATGAGACCGCAATTTATGTAAACTTTGTCAAATGATATTTAAAAATAAAGATCAGCTTTAGAACTAAAATAGTTAAGATTTATAAAGAGCCCTGCCTTACCTGAGATAAGACTGTGTGTCCCATTTTACTATATGTGAGAATGACTACGAAACCAGTAGGTCAGATAATATTTCTTTGAAGTTATGTTAAAAACCTAAAAAATGTCAAGATTCCTAGGATCTAAAACAGGGGATATAAAGTAATACTCAGCCAAAAAATTTAGGGTAGCTATTACACGAACTAAGTATTTTTACTTTTGTTAATTTTATTTTGAAATTTTCTTATAAGTGATCTAAAGATTCCCTGTTAGTTGCTTTAAGAACACAACATGGGTTTATTCAAGATAATAAGTCATCACCTACAATACAGACAGAATAATACAGATCCCAATTAATTAAAAGATAATTATAAAGTTATAGACATTAAAGTCCAGTACTGTTAATATAAGGCTGTTAAAATTTATTTGCTGGATGTTTAAGATTAGGATTTAAAATTAAAGTTAAATGAAAAGGGCCAAGAAAACCAATATTTTGGCTCTTACCCTCTGAGTCAATCTGAATCCAGGGAACAGGGGACTTCTCTAAAGAGCTTTTCAACTCTGAGCCACATAACCTCCTGATCAAGGAGATTAATGAGACCACTGGAGAACAGAAAGCCAATCAGTGCATTTGTTACGAGAGTCATCAGAGAAAGGAGATATCCCTGATGCTTCTGAGGGAAGCCAAATGGTCAAGCAAGACCTGGACCCACCTAGCGCAAATGGCACTAGCAGAATTGAAAATCTGCTCTCGTTTTTCCAGAATTGACTCCCATAAAGCTCAGCTGACTGTTAACAATAGATAGAAAAAAAAGTCCGTTTGACTGCTTCATCTTAAACACTTTGGAAAGACAGTTAAGACCAAAATACAGCCATTCCTGGGCATTTTAAATAATAATAATATAATAATAATAATAATAATAATAATAATAATAATAATAATAATAATAATATTTTAAGGTATGCACTTTATTTTAGCCTCCCAAAATAAGTAAGACTGGAGGCTACAAAGAAGGATTCTCAGACAGGAATGCCTGATACTTATAAAAAGAGACTATCAAGAAGAGCTGCCACAGGCAGAAATTTCTAATTTAAGGCCTGCAGATATTCCTAACCTACACAGTAGGCTTGGTGTTTGCTAGTACGATTATCCAGCCCTGAGTAACAGAATTAAAGGTTTCTCTATTAGACATAGAGGTCATACAAAAAAAAAAGGATTTTACAAGATCAGATGACATTAAATTGTTAAACTGTATCTTACGGGGAGGGACAACTGTAACACTAAAAGTTAAATATTAATTTGATAGTCCTGATAACTGGGGATATTAAAGACTGGTGAGGGAACTTCCATACAGTGACATGTTCCAGCTGCTGCAACATTTATTCAGTACTCATGGTTTTTGTTTCTCTCATAGAAGAACCCATCCCCAGATGACTTTACAACCTGTTCTTCCCCAACCAGACTTCAATCCGAACTGACTTCTAAAAGGCAACTCATGTCCCCCAACTGACTTATAAAAGGCAACTCATGTCCCTCACGCCCACTCACTTCACCCTGTCTCAGGTCAGAAGAAGAAATAATGATTGACGCCACTCTTCTTACAACAATGAAGAGAAAGATAAATAGACTATCAATATAAGTAATTAATTAAGTCAGGTAAAATCAGGGAGATCGGTTTTGGGTGAGTTCTAAAAATTTGGAGAATCTTACCTGAGGGATTAAAATTTCCTCAGTGCTCTTCCCCTAATCTATTAAAGATTTGAAAGGGACACAGAGAAAAGGGGGAAATGATAGACCCAACCTGATCTTTTATTAAAATTGGGAGCCATCTTGCCACAAAGCCATGAAAAGATAATTTTGGCTTTACCATAAATTACTGCAAGTTCTGAACCTGCTTGAAATGCCTGCCCATGCCTTGAACTCACGCATGCCCAGCTCTCTGACCAGATAGCAGCCGTCTCTGAAACTTTAGTGACACATCATAAATATTTGCCTTCTCTGGCCAGACAACATCCCTCTCTGAGGCTCTAATGGTCCTCTGAATTCTGATGTAGGGACAGCAAAAAAAATCTAAACTACCATTAGTGTGATGCTTGTCAGAGTTCTGTTATCTGTAACACCCCTTTTGTGTAACTTTCTGGGCTATAAAGCTGGGCTGTAGGAAAGCTGGGGTTGCTGTCCTGTTCCGGCTGTTTTGGGAGGGGAGGCAGCATGAAAGGTGGAAATAATAAGATTAATTTAATTTGATTTTAATTAGAGTCAGTGGTCTTTTCTTGTGTCCTTGTCTAACAGTTAACACTCCAAAAACATGGAGCTCTACCGGCCTAAAGACTTCTTGAGGAACTTCCTCTGAGGTTGGGCACTTGAAACATATGTTGTTGTAAGGAGCTTTAGCTTCCTTTCTAGTGAGACCATCAAAGCTGGGTTTGAATCTATGTGACCTGGAGGACATGGTTTCTTGTATTCTAATGAACATAAGGCAGCAGTGCTGAATTTTCTCTTTTTAGGTAAACTGTGGCCACTGGGTGCTAAGTGTCTTCCCGTGTGGACTGTGAAGCCATTTGTTCATCCTCCACTTTTCGTGGTGTTTCTTGCTGCTGCACTGGAGGTTGGTATTTGCTGCATGAAATACAATGAGTTCAACTGGGACCCAGTTTTGGAAGGAGTTCAGTCACTTGTGGTGTGTCAGGGTCTGCAGGAGAATGCAACAACCCGGTTATATCTCACAGAGCTTGCCCCCTTGTCCATAGAAATCTGACTCTGAACTTTGCCCTGGAACCTCTCCATGTAAGAAGATGCCTTTACATAGAAGGGTCTGCTGGATGCACAATGTCAGTCACAAGCCATTTGGAAGGCAATGGCAAATCCTCATGGCCACACCACAGATATATTATCACACACCTGCCCACCACTGCAATAGGCCCACTACTCAGCAGGCTCCAACTTACTGGCATCTTTGTTCTACACCATTTTCATGAAACCCGGTCAATCTTGGCATTCTCTCGTACACTCATGATCAGCAACAAGACATCCAAAGGTTCTCCAGTGCCACCTGATTATTGGAATTTCAAAAATTTCATTGTATTTATCTAGCTTTTTTTCATGGATGAAGTTGGAGACACTGTGGGTTTCAGTTCATTCAGGAACCATTAAATGGTGAGGAAGCTCATTTCAATGAAAGCTCTGGAGAACTCTCACAGGCAAGTCTTCCCATAGAGTCTTCAAAAGGTCACATGAAGCCAGGCCCATTGAGGTCTTCAATGTGACGTCCATGGGTGTTCTGACTCTCAACTATGGCTGCCAAATCTTTCAGAATAAAATCATAAGATATCCTAGCTGAGATTCCAAGTCTCTGTGGAAAGCCACTCTGTCCTTGATCTCAGTTTCCAAGGGCGAATCCCATGCGTGGCCTCCTAAAATCTGAACACAGTTCATGGCAATATTTCTCTGAGATCAGTTCCAGAACTCAGACTCTAAGGGGAATCACACCAGAGTTCAAGCCGAGGTAGACCCAGTCATCACTTCCAACCACCACACAAATGACCACAATTAAAACCAAAGCACTCCCACAAGGCCCTCATCTTCTTCCATATAGACACTCATCATAACCTGTGGCTTGAGGTTTCCATGAGGGGATCAGTCCAAGAAGGATCCTTAGATCCAAACCTCCCCCGGGACCTTTTTAACTACTGCCAGCGTCTGAAAAAGTGGAGGAAGATTCCCTGTATTGAAGGTTTTAGCCTTCCCACACAGCACCTTGTCTCTGCTCCTCCTGCCCTCCCCCTCAGGTCCTCCTTGCTTGCAATCCCCTCTCTTCCCCTACTTCTACTTCTGACTTCACAGATTCTTCCTCATTCGACCCAGCAGATGAACCCCCACCTTATCCCCAGCCCCATCTGCCCCTTCTCTTCTGCTATACCCTCCTCATCCTCTGCCTGATTCCATGGATCCTCAGCCTTCCATTTTATCCCCCTCCCCTCCGTCCTCTTCTGCCTGCTCTACCTCCTCCTCTTCCAAAGAGACACTCCCTTCCCCTTCCTCTCCTTCCTGTCTGCCGCCTGCCTCTTTCAGTCCTCCTGTTACCAGGTCTAAAGGACTCCTTCCCACCCCTAAGACAATCGCACCCCTTCGTGAGGTAGCTGGTCCCGAGGGTGTCATCAGAGTCCACGTGCTCTTCTCCAGGTCAGACATTACTCAGCTAGAGAGGAAGTTAGGCTCAATCACCACTAAACCCACCACTTACATACGGGAGTTTCAATGGGTCCTGCAAGCATATAGCCTCACTCTTCATGACATATACATGCTCTTGGCCAATACACATCTCCCCGAGGAAAGGCAATGGGTCTGGGAGCTAGTCCAAGCCCATGCTGATGAAAATCATAGGACCAATCCTAACCACCCCACGGCCCTCATGCTGTCCCAGAGCAGGATCCCCTATGGGATTACAACACCCCTGAAGGCTTACAGACTCATGACCTTTTTACATCCTGCCTCTTGGCGGGCCTGAAAAAGGCCACCCGCAAGGCTGTTAACTTTAAAAAGGTGCAGGAGGTCATTCAAAGGAAGGAGGAAACACCTTCAGAATTCCTGGATAGACTAACCAAGGCCCTTCAACAGTGCACATAACTCGACCCAGAAACCCCTGATGGCCGTCATGTCTTAATAACATATGTTCTGGCCCAAAAATACTCTGACATTAAAGCCAAGCTTAAAAAGCTTGAACAGGGCCCTGCTACTCCTCAGACCAAAATCCTCGCTGTCGCTTTAAAGGTTTTTCATGGTAGAGAGGATGAAAGTGATTGCCATAGGCAGAGAGCTGAAAATGCCAAATTCCAAATGTTGGCCCAGGTCATTCAGAGAAGGCCATCACCATGCCGTCCCAATGTGACACCCCCTGGAGCTTTCTTCAAATGTGGTAAGGATTGTCCTTCGCCGAGAACACTGTAAAACCCCTGCCCAACATGCCATCAAAGGAGACACTGGGGGGCAGACTGCCCAACAACCCGGAAGGGAGGTTGTTCAGCCACCCGGCAACCCCAGCCTCTCCTGGGCTTGGCAGAGGAGGATTGATGGAGCCCTGGGCCTTCCCTCCAGACTATTACCATCAAGAATCAAGAGCCTAGGGTCACCTTCCTGGTGGATGGACGCTTCATTACCTTCCTCTTGGATATTGGTGCCACTTTTTCAGTCTTGAGGGAGTATTGGGGTCCTACCACACCCTCAAAAACTCCTATTGTCGTGGTAGGAGGTAAACGTATTTTCCCTCAAAATCCCTTTTGTCCTTCACTCACTCCTTTCTCGTTATGAGCCATTGCCCCATTCCCCTTCTGGAAAGGGACATACTCTCACTATTAAAAGTCACCATTCACATATCACCCCACACCTCTCCTACCTCTCATTTCCTCATGATGTTTCTAGGGGCAGATACACCTCCTTCATGCACTCTCCCACGACTATCTAAACCAGTTAACCCTGAGTTTTGGGACACAACTACACCCTTTAAGGCTAAATGCAGTCCTATTCATATTGTCTTACGGGACCCTTCAAGATATATTAGTCAACCATGATATCCACTCACAACCACAGCCTTCCTCGGATTAGAAGCCATCATCCAGGATTTATTATGAAAGGGGTATCTTAGGCCTACACACTCTCCTTTCAACACCCCCATTCTGGCAGTAAAGAAACCTAACGTGTCCTACAGGCTGGTTCTAGACCTTCCCCTTGTCAGCTCCTCTGTGGTCCCCATCCACCCGCTAGTGTCCAACCCTTACACCCTTTTCTCTCAGATCCCTGCCACTATTACCCACTTCTTGGTCCTAAATTTAAAACATGCGTTCTTTTCTATTCCCTTGTTCTCAGAATCTCAGTATATCTTTGCTTTTACTTGCACTGACTCTCACACCCGCCATTCTCATCAGCTTACCTGGACTGTCCTCCCACAGGGATTCAGGGATAGCCCCCATCTCTTTGGCCAAGTTCTTGCCCAGGACCTCACATCCTTTCACCCGACCTGTCCTGACTCTACTCTCCTTCAATATGTCGATAACCTTCTTCTATGTAGTCCCTCTGGGAACACTCTCAATCCCACACTGCTCAGCTTCTTAATTTCCTAGCAGACAAGGGAAATAGGGAGTCTCCCCACAAGGCCCATGTTTCCCAGTCTTCTGTCACCTATCTTGGTTTTTGCCTTACACCCAGAAAAAAGGAAATAACACTGGATAGGAGGCAACTCCTCTCTTATCTTCCAGTGCCCCATACAAAAGCCAAAATACTATCATTCCTAGGACTAGCAGGTTATTTTAGGGCCTGGATCCCAAATTATTCTCTTCTTTACAAATCCTGTATGACCTAGCAAAGGGACCCCCTAGTGAATCTCTTGCCTCCTTCCCAAACTACAACTTGCGCAATCTTCAGCAACTTGTCTTAAAGGCACCTGCCCTTCACCTTCCTGATCTTTCAAGACCATTTCATGTATATGTCCATGAAAATGGGAGGCAAGAACTTGGGGTCTTAGGTCAAAACTATGGGCCTACATTTGCACCTGTGGCATATTTGTCCAAGCAACTTGACCCTACCATCCGTGAGTGGGCCCCTTGCTTAAGAGCTCTGGCTGCTGGACAAATTTTACACAAAGAAGCCTCTAAGCTTACTTTTGGGGCCCCTTTAACTATCCACTCCCCACATCACTTGAAGGATCTTTTAGCTTATAAGGGCTTTCAAACCCTTCCTCCATCCAGATTTCTGTCGCTCCTCACTTCCTTTCTGGAAAACACTAATATTACTTTTCTTCCCTGCTCTGCACAGAACCCTGCCTCACTGCTCCCAATGACTCCCACGTCTAACACACCAACTCATAATTGGTTGGAAACCTTAGATGATTTCCTCCCCTGTCATTCTTCCATTTCTGAGTGACTACTAGCCAAGCCTGACCTTATCTGGTTTACTGATGGCAGAACGGCACTCATTACTTTGGATACGCTGTAGTATCAGCCACTGAGATTATAGAGGCCAAAGCTCTGCCTTCAGGAACTACCAACCAGCAGTCTGAACTTATAGTAGCCACTCGTGCCAGCCTTCTAGCACAAGGCAAATCCCTCACCTTTTATACTGATTCAAAATATGTCTTCCATATCTTATCCCATCCTGCAATATAAAAGGAGCGAGGCCTACTTACCACCAAAGGTAATGTGATCACTAATTCGGCTCTTATAACAAATCTGATAGAGGCCTCCCACTTACCCACCCAGGTGGGAGTTGTCCATTGTAGGTCTAATCAGAAGGACTTCTCTCTTATCACTGAGGGCAATGCCAAAGCTGACCAGGTGGCACAAATGGCTGCTACCACTTCCAATGATGGACCCCCTGGGAGACATATAATGGCCACTTTAGACAGCTCATCTGAAGCCCCTACTTCTTCCAGTAAGAACAAGAATCTCTTCAAGTTCCTTCATAATCTATTCCTTTCCAATTCTCAGTCTTTGACCCTCTTTTTACAGAGCTTCTTCTCGCTCACCCTCTCTGACAAAGCCATGCTACAGAATATAGCCTCTAATTGTCAGATCTGTCAGTGGACCAACACTTATACTCCTTTAAGGGCCAAACCTTTTCCTTCCCACCAAGCCCGGGGACACATTCCCACTGCTGACTGGCAGGTAGACTTCACCAACATGCTCACAGTATGGCGCACTAAATACCTCCTTGTCTTTGTGGACACTTTCTCTGGTTGGATTGAGGCATTTCCCACTTCCAATAAAACGGCTTCCACTGTAGCTTTAATCTTACTGACAGACATCATCCCCAGGTTTGGTATGCCCACTTCTCTACAATATGACAATGGCCCTGAGTTTATTTCTAGGATCACACAAAAGGTCTCTCAAGCCCTCTCCTTCAAGTGGCATTCCCACTGCCCATATTACCCCCAAGCTTCAGGGAAAGTGGAAAGGGTAAATCGTACTCTAAAGGAAGTCCTTACCAAATTGACAATGGAATTAAACTTAGACTGGGTCAAACTCCTTCCCTTGGATTTGCTTCGAATGAGAGCTCTCCCTAAAAACCATCTTTACTGTCTCCCTTTGAGATAATGTATGGAAGACCTCTTATACCCCCTGGGTTGGTCATTTCACAAGGATCTCTCACCCGAGATTTGTCTTTGCCTCTTTTATATCATCTCTGCTCGGAAATCTGGAAATATCAGGACTGGCTTCATCCGGACCCAGTGTCCTCTCCAAACACTCCTCCCATAACACCTGGGAGTCTAGTCTATTATAATACCCCAGAGGAGAAAGGGACTCTTGCCCCAAAATGGAAATGCCCCTATCCTGTCATTCTCTGTAACCCCACTGCCGCCAAACTCTCCTTACCAGACAACCGTCTCACTCCCTGGACTCACATTTCTAGGTTGAAGCCATATCACCAGGAGGTCCCACCTGCTGACGACAGGACCACACAGAGGAACTCCAAGAATCACCTCCTGAACCTCCCCTTAACTCCTGCTCTCCACACTCATCTCACCCATTTAAGTTGCAGCTCACACGGTGTTCCATGCAGCCCAATTCCTCTTAAAAAAGTCACAATGAGCTCTCCCAACACCCTAATCTTCTGTAACTGCTTGTTTTTTTGTGCTCTGCTTATTTTCTGTACTCTATCGGGACTGGTCTTTACCCACCTCTCCTACCATGTATTTATTCACTCTTCAGGAACGGTACTCAGAACATGGCATGCAGAAGGTCGGTGCAGTGGATACAACTACTTGCTTCATCCACAATTCCACCTCTATTTCCCTAAAATTGTCACCTTCAAGGACCTTCGTCCCTGGTAGCTGGAACTGGCCTTTCATTTGCTTCCTTTTTGATCAAACAAAAGACTATTGTCATTGGTGGCCTGAGATATATAATGGGTGCCCCTATTGGTCATGCAGGTTCCATGATGAACATGGTAGCTATTCTTACCACTCACTTGGTTACCCAAAAGGGTGGACATCTAGTTACCTAAAGTGGCATAAAGGCTCTTCATCTGATAACAATGGATGGTATACTTTAGATATACCTGACCCCAAGGCCAAACGTTGGGGCTATGTTGAGTTTGCTGTCTATGCTCGGACAACCTCAGCCAGACCCACAATGTGGATGACTGTTGCCAGCACCCTGATTATGCCACCTAAGGCAACCATCCAGGTAGTCGAACACATTAAGGAGTCAGAATCAAAACTTCGAGATCTTATCCATAGCTCATCCAAAAAGGATTCAGACCCTTCAACCCCCTCAGGTCCCCCTGACACATGGCTCAATTTGTTACACCAAACTCTTCAATTATTAAAATCCACCCCTCTTTCTGTGCCTCCTTCTCAGTGCTTTCTCTGTGCTTCAATTAGTCGTCCACTTTTAGCAGCGGTCCCATTAGCGGCAGGAAATATTTCAGCAAAAACCTACAATTTCTCTAAGAAAGGACAACCCCTACATGTGACACGTATCGCACTGTGGGAAAGTTATTCCACCAATGCTTTATTAGCTTTCATCTGTTTCCACCTGCCAATAATGAATCCTTTACCAATTTGTTCCTTAAGCTTAAGCACCCAATCGAGCCCTGCGTTTATGCAACCTGGAAATTTCCTCTGGTGTAATGGGTCTTTAAGTACCTCAACGATCAATGTCTCTGGCACCTGTTTCTTGGTTACTGTAGTTAATCAGCTGTCTTTGTATACTCCCACCGAATTCCGACAGTTGGCCCTACCTTCCCGAACCCGTAGGGCAGTCTTTCTGCCGGTTCTTGTAGGCCTCACTTTAACAACCTCAGTGGCGGGTCTCGGACTCTCTGGTGGAGCTATAGGTCATGTTCTATGGGCATCCAATGACCTGCAACAAAAACTGCAGGAAGCACTCGATACCACTGCTGAGTCTCTGGGCTCCTTGCAGCGCCAGGTTACTTCATTGGCACACGTGGCTTTACAGAACCAAAGGGCAATTGATCTTCTCACTGCAGAAAAAGGGGGTACATGCCTATTCCTCAGAGAGGAATGTTGCTATTATGTTAATGAATCTGGGCTGATAGAAAAAAATGTTGTTAAATTGCAGGAATTATCGACCAAATTGCTCAAACCTAGCTCCTCCAATCCCATAACAGGGTTCTTCCAATCCTATCTTGCCATGTACTTACTACCTATCTTGGGGCCCCTTATTGGGATGCTCCCTTTTTGTGCTCTCTTGCCATGCATAATGAAGTTCCTTCAAACCCAACTGCAAAAAATTTTTAATCAAAATTTCAACCAGCTTTTGCTTAGGCACTACCAGCCTCTGATGACCGATGAACCCCTAACATCTCCAAGAGAACAGTTCACTCCGTGATGAAGCTCACTACCAGGCATGATGGAATGCAACGTACATCAGACAGTGGGAGGCAACGAGCTTGGAGAACCTCCTAATCTGCCATCCTGGATTCATGAGTCTTTATGACATTCTAAGCTTCCTCATGGCCCTTGGCCTCTTCTATGTCAGTCCCCCAACATGGAACTTCTGCCAAAAATTGACCTTTGCTTTAATTTTTATCTTCATTCTGTTTTTGTTCGCTCTGATCTTCTTCAGGTGCTGGTGACGCCATGTCCAGGCAACGCTTCCAGTATTTCCTTGAGTCTCTGTTACAGGACCAGTGGCTGATACCAACAATCTCCTCCATCCAGGACTGGTTTCATGCCATCGACAACTTGTGGCATCAGGGAACTTTCATAGACTTTACCCCTACTGAAGTAGCTATCTATACCACTGGGTTTTATTTCTGGCTGTCATGATATCCCAAGACCTGCCCCCCGAGCATTCGTCCACTTCCCTTTCTAGGCCCCACAGCACCCCTACACAGCAGGAATCAGCCAGAAATGACAAACAACACCCCAATTTCTTAAAAAACAAAAATGGAGGAATGTTAGGAAAAGTATAAATGGCAGCCATACCCCAGAGAAAAACCCCAACATGGCGCCTAAGAACTTCTTCTTCCTACCTTCTTCTTTTCTGCAGTGGCGTGAAAAGTCCCCGCCCTTGTTAACAATGCAGCCAGCGCCAATTTCAAATCTCGCTGGTGGGGAACCTTAGCCCCAATGAGAACTAATTCCTGGGCTCCGGAGCTGATATCTGAAAAAACTTATTCTCAGAACATGAGACCAAACCACAAACCCACAACCACACCCACAAAGGCACCTCCTTCCCCCAAGTAGGTCTGTGACTATTCGGAGTGTTCTCTGACTGTTGGGCCATACTATGTTCCTCCGAAATGGCCTGTCTTCTCTCAGATCTGGTCTCCTTGGCCAACTCTGTGAAGTTGACAGGAACCAGCGGTGAGCCACTACCTTCTTTCTCAGGAAAGGCCCGTCTTCAGAGCTCTTCTGGCATTTGGACATCTTCAAATCAGTAGGTACCAAGAAAGACTGACCCTGTCCATGGTAAATCCAAACAAGTGAGACAACTGGGACTGGGACTGGGACTGGCTCGGGGTGCCTGGCTTCCTGGATCCCAAGTTCAGAGAGTTCCAACACCAAGGAAGTGAGGTGAGGTCACTTCCTTCAGGAACTGAATGAGGTCACTGCCTTGGCAACCACTTTGTTTTAACAGTTGCTTCTTATGGTCCCTTTAGATGGAGGCTGCCCCTACTTCCTGTGACCCTTTCATAAGTTAGAATGAGATATAATCCATAGGCTCTCAGGAACAGCTCTCCATAAGGCCTGGTTTGGTCCGTCTTCTCTACATTAAGAAGACAGAGGCTGATTCAGACACCAAACTTCATCCTACCAGGTTGTTTTCCATGGAAGATGACTTTTGCTCTCTCAGGTCCTTCATAGCTGCCTACATCTTCTCCAGGGATCATTTCTGCACATACCTTTGAGGTTCTCATCAGGTGGAAGATCCCATACATTCCTGAATTGTAAGACCAACACTGTCACTGCTTTTCTGTAAAGTTAGATTGAGGGAAGAGTGTATGGTTAGTGTTAATAACATTTTCAATTTTGGTTAGGAACCATTCTGCTCGATGAACAATGGTATTGGGAACCTGCGATATTTATAAGAATATAGAGGTGAAATATATGAACGAAAAGAGAAATCTAAGTAAGAATTGAAGCCCAGAAGGTCATTGGGTCCTTGATTGGGATACTTAGCATTGAATTACGTTCTGCACAGATGTCTCAGATAAATCGATATACAATGGCATAGGACCTTGTACCTTGGATGATTGAATGTAGAAGAGAACATCCAGTCAAAAAGGGATAGTCGGTAGGATTAGGAAGACAGTAGTTAGGTTTAGGAAGAAGAGTGAATATAGGATTTGGACCAAAGTTTTTTAGCAATAGGGTTTCAGTTAGAGAGTGAATGTTAGTGATAGCACATGTGAAGATTCAGTCACAATGATGAACTGGGGAAAATATGTAGGAAAGCAGATATCAATAGACACATTACAAAATCATTCAAAGTGTAAACTGAGTGACAGCTTTAGACATATTCAACAGGGTTGAGTTTGAATATATAATCTTTGAAAGAAACAAATATGTAGTCACCAATAGGATTTTCATTTGAGATCATTAGGCAACCTGGACATGTATATTTTTAGTAATCCATGTTCACTTTCCATTTAGGTATGGTACAATCATAAGTGTGAACTTTGCTTTTTGCTGTTCAGAATATTACTGTGATAAAATGTATATGTAGATCAGGTTACATGTATTTGTTCCACCATTTCTGGGAGCAATATTTTGAAGACGTATATATTAGTATTGGGGGTATAAAGAGGTGTACCCTGTGTCTATGAATATAGAGATAATACATGAATAGACCATACTGTGAATAAATAATATAACTGGTTCCACTTTAAATAATGGATTGAATTGATATCTGTAACTAAGTAAGAAATCTTATATTGATATACAATCATTCTTTCCAACCACTTATACATTTAATGGTAATATTAGGGTTATGGTTTATCATGACGGGTGTTTTGCTTCAAATATGATAATGGAAATCAAAAATAATGTGTTTGTAAAGAAGTCTCATGAAAAGAGCAGTCAAGAAACATGGAGGAATACATGGGTACTGAAGCAGGAAGTGATTTGAAGTTAAACAAATGCGTATAAATTTGCTAAATTGTGGATGAAATATGTATCCTATGATGTGCATAAACTGAAGAAATAGTAATGTTCCAGTGTTGAATAAAAATGAACGTCAAAATGCACATCATGTCCCATAGGAATCTACTTGCATTGATGTTAAACTCGGGTCAGTTACTGTAGAAATATTATGATTTGGCTTTTTTTTTTTTTTGGTGTTATAATACAATTTATTTTAGTACTAGCATGACACAGAATGTAGAGGAAGGAACAATGGATTTTTAGTTATAGCACTAATGATCTAACATTTAATGACTATTTTGGGGAGTCTAGAAATTACATAAGGCTATGTAACATATTGTTTTTTATTTAACATTCAACACAGCTTGGAATTTTGGTAATATTTCTACTTTTTTATTTTTTGTTTTTCAGTTGTTGATGGACCTTCATTTTGTTTATTTTTATGTGGTGCTGAGAATAGAACCCAGTGCCTCACACATGCTAGACAATCATGTTACCACTGAGCCATAAACCCAGCCCCTCCACTTTTTTCTTAACATCGAATATGCCTCTCCCTCTTCTTTACTCACTTTCTTCCTCATTTTCCCCCTTCTCTCTCTTCCTTTTTCATTTTCCATCCATATCAATTTTTCTCTCATGTCATTACAAACAGTATCTAGGTATGAAATTTAAATTTAAGACTGTTTTTTATAGTCATTCTTTTTTCTTGAGAAAACGTTAAAATTATAATCACCTGATAGATATATCACTATACATTTATTATATGTATGTATCTATATTCATGCATATGCATTACAAATATAAATGTATATATACATTTATATTTAAAAGTACTTTGATTAGCCTGTTAGATATAATATAGACCATATCTTTCTTAATTCTCAAGTCTTCCAGAATTAACATCTTACAGTGAAAATCAATTAAACATATTTAAGTAAACAGGTTTCTTTCTTATTTATCTATACTGATAATTTAAAGTTTTATATCACATTAAGCGATAATATGGCATAATATATCTTATGAATTAGAGAAAAATTTTTTAAAAAACCTATTATTTAAGGACCATATGCACTGACATTTTAAATGGCTTTCTCGTGATTTCAATTTCTATCAATTGTGTATTAATTGCCAAATATTTATTTTAGTACTTTTCATATTCATAATTGATATAAAGTCAATTGTTTAATTCTTCTTGTAAGTAGTTACTTATTACAGCAGGGAAATTATTAATAATTCTAAATCTTTATAAGAAAAATTGTGCAAAGATATTTTCATGCAAAATTAAGAATAATTGCATGCTCTGAATGTTTGATTGTTAATACATATAACAAAAAGCTTTTGATGAGTCTCTTCCCCAGTAAAACATAAAATGCAAAGATATAGTTGGGTATGTATGTCCAAATAAAGATAAGGAGAAATACACATTATTAACTAGAAACAATTAAATAAAAGAAGAAAAGAAAAATCCAACACATTGTACGAACTTGTCAGATGAGGTAGTATTCTGGAAGAATAGCCTAAGGCTAGACCTGGTCCATGACAAAATATTAACTAAAAAAATGAAATATGAAAAATATAGGAAATGCTATGAATTTTTCATGAAGGTAGGTGAATTATCCTTTAATCTCAATTTATGTGCATTTTCAAAAGCCAAATTTCTGGTAAAATAAATTTGTGATAGTTACAACTACACAAAACAAAGTTTCTGCTAAGAAAAATGAATGCATCTCAACACTTTTTTAGCTGATTTCTTCCCACTGAATTTTAAACCTTTATTTATTTATTTATTTTTATTGGTTGTTCAAAACATTACAAAGTTCATGATATATCATCTTTGATACATTTTTCTCATTTGGATTATGAACTCCCATTTTTTTCCCCAAATAAGAATTGCAGAAATACATTGGTTACACATTCACATTTTTACATAATGGCATATTAGTGACTGTTGTATTCTTCTACCTTTCCTATCCCCTACTATCCCCCCTCCCCTCCCCTCCCATCTTCCCTCTCTACCTCATGTGCTGTTGTTTAATTCTCTCCATTATTTCCCTCCCATTTCCCCTCACAACCTATTATGTGTAATTTTGTGTATCATTGAGGGTTTCCTACCATTTCCATATGCTTTCTGTTCTCTCTCCCTTTCTCTCCCCTCACTCATTTTGTATAATGTTAATCTTTTCCTCATGCTCTTCCTCCCTTTCTGTTCTTAGTTGCTCTCTTTATATCAAAGAAGACATTTGGCATTTGTTTTTTAAGGATTGGCTAGCTTCGCTTAGCATATTCTGCTCTAATGCCATACATTTCCCTGCAAATTCTATGATTTTGTAATTTTTTAGTGCTGCGTAATACTCCATTGTGTGTAGATTCCACATTTTTTTTATCCATTCATCTATTGAAGGGCATCTAAGTTGGTTCCACAGTCTAGCTATTGTGAATTGTGCCGCTATGATCATTGATGTGGCAGTATCCCAATAGTACGCTGTTTTAAGATGCTCAGAGAATAGTTCAAGAAGGGTGATATCTTTGTCAAATGGTGGATCCATTCCCAGCATTCCCAGGAATCTCCATACTGTTTTCCAAATTGGCTGCACCAATTTACAGTCCCACCAGCAGTGTACAAGTGTCCCCTTTTCCCCACATCCTCGCCAACACTTACTGTTTTTTGACTTCCTAATGGCTGCCCGTCTTACTGGAGTGAGATGGTATCCTAGGGTGGTTTTGATTTGCATTTCTCTGACTGCTAGAGATTGTGAGCATTTTTTCATGTACTTGTTGATTGATTGTATGTCCTCCTCTGTGAAGTGTCTGTTCAGGTGCTTGGCTCATTTGTTGATTGGGTTATTTGTTATCTTATTTTTTAATTTTTTGAGTTCTTTGTATATTTTGAATATTAGGGCTTTATCTGAAGTGTGAGGGGTAAAAATTTGTTCCCAGGATGTAGGTTCTCTATTTACCTCTCTTATTGTTTTTCTTGCTGAGAAAAAAAAAAACTTTTTAGTTTAAGTAAGTCCCATTAATTTATTCTTGTTATTAATTCTTGGGCTATGGGTGTCCTATTAAGGAATTTGGAGCCCGACCCCACAGTATGTAGATAGTAGCCAACTTTTTCTTCTATCAGATGCAGTGTCTCTGATTTGATATCTAGCTCCTTGATCCACTTTGAGTTAACTTCCTTGCTTGGCGAGAGAAAGGGATTCAGTGTCATTTTGTTACATATCGATTTTCAATTTTTTTAGCACCATTTGTTGAAGATGCTATCCTTCGTATATTGCAGGTTTTTAGCCCCTTTTATCAAATATAAGAAAGTTGTAATTTTGTGGATTGGTTTCTGTGTCCTCTATTCTGTTCCATTGGTCCACCTGCCTATTTTGGTACCAGTACCATGCTGTTTTTGTTACTATTGCTTTGTAGTACAGTTTGAACTCTGGTATCGCTATACCTCCAGATTCAAACTTCCTGCTTAGAATTGCTGTTGCTATTCTGGGTCTTTTGTTTTTCCATATGAATTTCATGATTGCTTTATCATTTCTACAAGAAATGTCGTTGGGATTTTGATTGGCATCAATTTAAACCTGTAGAGAATTTGGGTAATATCGCCATTTTGATGATGTTATTTCTGCCTATCTATGAATTGGGTATATTTTTCCATATTCTAAGATCTCTTCTATCTCTTTAGGGTTCTGTAGTTTTCATTTATAAATCTTTCACCTCTTTTGTTAGGTTGTTTCCCAACTATTTAATTGTTTTTCCAATTATCTTATTTTCTTTGAGGATATTTTGAATGGAGTGGTTTTCCTCATTTCCATTTCAGAAGTTTTGCTGCTGATATACAGCAATGCCTTTGATTTATGCGAGTTGATTGTATATCCTGCCACTTTGCTGAATTCATTTATTAACTCTAGCAGTTCCTCTGTAGACCCTTTTGGGTCTGTTAAATATATTATCATGTCATCCGCAAATAGCGATAATTTAAGTTCTACTTTTCCTAGTTTTATGCCTTTAATTTCTTTTGTCTGTCTAATTGCTATGCCTAGTATTTCAAGAACTAAATTAAATAGAAGTGGTGATAGAGGGCATCCCTCTTGTTCCAGATTTTAGAGGGCATGCCTTCAGCTTTTCTCAATTTAGGATGATGCCAGCCTGAGGTTTATCATATATAGCTTTTGCAATCTTGAGGTAAGTTCCTGTTATCCCTAGTTTTTCTAGTGTTTTCAACATAAAGGGATGTTGAACTTTGTCGAATGTTTTTTCTGAATCTATCGAGATGATCATATGGTTGTTGTCTTTAAGTCTATTGATGTGGTGAATAGCATTTATTGATTTCCGTATAATGAACCAGCCTTGAATCCCAGGGATGAATCCTACATGATCATGGTGCATAATTTTTTTGATATGCTTTTGTATTCGATTCACCAAGATTTTATTGAGAATTTTTGCATCCAAGTTTATTAGAGATATTGGTCTGTAGTTTTCTTTCTCTGAAGTGTCTTTGTCTGGTTTTGGGATCAGGGTGATATTGGCCTCATAGAATGAATTTGGAAGAGTTTCTTCTTTTTCTATTTTTTGAAATAGCTTGAAAAGTATTGGTATTAATTCCTTTTTAAGGTTATGTAGATCTCTGCTGTATACCCATCCGGTCCATGGCTTTTTTTTGTTGGTAGTATTTTGATGGCTTCTTCAATTTCTTCCTTTGTTATTGTTCTGTTTAAATTGTGTCTGTCTTCCTGACTCAATCTGGGCAGATCGCATGACTTAAGAAGTTTACTGATATCTTCACTATCATCTATTTTATTGGAACATAGGTTTTCCATATACTTTCTAATTATCTTCTTATTTCTGTAGTGTCTGTTGTGATATTGCCTTTTTCATCCCGTATGTTAGTAATTTGAGTTCTCTCTTTTCTTCTCTTCCTTAGCATGGCTAAGGGTCTATAAATCTTATTTATTTTTTCAAAGAACCAACTTTTAGTTTTATCAATATTTTCAATGTTTTTTTTGTTTCAATTTCCTTGATTTCTGCTCTAATTTTAATTATTTCTTGTCTTCTACTACATTTGCTGTTGTTTTGCTCTTCCATTTCTAGGTTTTTGAGGTGTAGTGTGAGTTCATTTATTTGCTGTTTTTTTCTTTTTTTCTTTTTTTTGAGGAAAGAACTCCAAGAAATGAATTTCCCTCTTAAAACTGCTTTCATTGTGTCCCATAGATTCCAGTGTGTTGTGTCTGTATTGTCATTTGTCTCTACGAATTTTTTTATCTCCCTTTTATGTCTTCTGTAAACCATTTATCATTCAGTAGCATGTTGTTCATTTTCCATGTGATGTAGGATTTTTCCTTCCTTCTTTTATCATTGATTTCCAGATTCATTCCATTATGATCAGATATGGTGCATGGTATTATCTCCACGACTTTATATTTACTAATAATTGCCCTATGGCATAATATATGGTCTACCTTTGAGTAGGATCCATGTGCTACTGAGAAGAACGTGTATCCACTTTTTGATGGTTGATATATTCTATATATGTCGGTGAAGTCTAGGTTACTGATTTTGCTGTTGAATTCTATAGTTTCTTTATTCAATTTTTGTCTAGAGGATCTGTCTAATGGCTAGAGCAGTGTGTTGAAGTCACCCATAATTATTGTGTTGTAGTTTATTTGACTCTTGAACTTGAGGCGAGTTCGTTTTATGAGTGTTGCAGCTCAATTGTTTGGTGCATACAAATTGATAATGGTTATGCATTGTTGGTGCAAGGTTCCTTTTAACAGTATATAGTGTCCTTCTTTATCCCTTTTGATTAACGTAGGGTTGAAGTTGATTTTATTCGATATGAGTATGGCCACTCCTGCTTGCTTCCGAGGGTCATGTGAGTGGTATGATTTTTCCCAAACTTTTAATTTCAGCCTCTGTATATCTTTACCTATCATATGAGTCTCCTGAAGGCAGCATATTGTTGGATTTTTTTCTTTTTTGATCAAGGTTACTAGCTTATGTCTCTTGATTGGTGAGTTTAGGCCATTAACATTTAAGGTTACAATTGAAATATGATTTGTACTTCCAGTCATGTTTATTTATTTATTTATTTATTTATTTATTTTGGTTAGTTTTTACTTTTTGGTTATTTTCCTCTCCCTTTACTGAGATACCTCCCGCTGCTAGTTTCAGGCATTACTTTTCAAATCCTCTTCTTGTAGTATTTTGCTCAAAATGCTTTGCACTGCTGGTGTTCTGGCTGTGAATTCTTTTAGCTTTTGTTTATCGTGAAAGACTTAAATTTCATTGTCAAATCTGAAGCTTAATTTTGCTGGATACAGTATTCTTGGTTGGAATCCATTATTTTTGAGCGTTTGAAATACTTTTTTCCAGGATCTTCTTGCTTTCAAAGTTTGTGATAAAAAATCAGTCATTAACTTTATTGGTTTACCCCTGAATGTAATCTGCCTACTTTCTCTCGTAGCTTTTAATATTCTCTCTTTGTTCTGTATGTCCTTGTTCTGGCTATCTTCATAATTATTTGTCTTGGAGTTGGTCTATTATGGTTTTGAATGCTTGGGGTCCTGTAGGCTTCCAGGATTTGGCAATTCATTCCATCTTTCATCTCTGGGAAATTTTCCAGAAATATTTCATTTAATATGTTGTCCATTCCTTTGGTTTGAATCTCTATGCCTTCTTCTATCCAGATGACACTCAAATTTGTTTTTTTATGACATCCCATATCTCTTGAATAGATTGCTCATGGGATTTAAGCATCTTTTCTGTGTTTACTCTATTCTTTTCAAGTTGATAAACTTTGTCTTCATTATCTGATGTTCTAACTTCTAATTGATCTAGTCTATTTGTAATATTCTTCGTTTGAGTTTTTAATTTGGTTTATAGTTTTCTGCATTTCTAGGATTACTGTTTGATATTTCTTTTTAAGATCTCTATCTCCTGGTAAAGCTCGTTTTTTGCCATTTGAATTTGTTTGTTTATTTGATTTTCAAAATATACTTTTATTGCTTGGACTTGCTGCCTCATGTCTTCTCTAATATTCCTTTCCATCTGAGTTAGGTATGCCTTGAGTTTTTTTCCCTATCCCTCTTTCTGATGCTTCTCGGTCTTCCTGTAGAATTTTTTTCCCTTGTTTTTTCATGATGTTCACATTACTTTTCAGCTCTATTGATTGCTGTGTTTCTGCTCTCTTCAATAGATTTGTTTTGGTTTTGTATATGTCTGTTGTCTCTCTCTTGTGTTTGTAGACTATGCCTGCAAAAGTGGATTCCGCTTGGAAGGAATTCCGACAGCTGAGCTCCAGTGATGTCACCTGTCTGCTATAGCGGGCCCCAGGCTCCTTGCCGGGGTGTTTGAATGGGGGGGTGGGACTGGACTGTCTCTGGTTGGTTTCACCTCCCGGTCGCTGGCGGGCGGGCGGTCTCCAGCCATCCAGTCGTGCAATCAGTGAATGGGCTGTCACTGGCGGACGGGTGATCTCTAGCTGCCCAATTGCGCAGGCAGCCAGCGGGTGATTGGTTGCTGGTGGGCAGGCATTCTCCAGCCGCCTAGTCAAGCGGGTCTGTCCTCTAGTCCCCTGGTTTCCTCTGCGAGTCCTGATTTCCCCTGCTACACCAGATTTCCCCTGAGTGATGCCTCTTGGCAGATCAAACTGTACTCTTTGCCTGCCCTTTCTTGGGTGTAGAGGGTGCCTATTGGGAACCCTGGCACTCTATTGTTTTGAATTTTTCCGCTTGCTCCACCCATTGCGCTGGCTAGACAAGTTTTGTTTTCACCGGTGATGGGAGGGGAAGTTGAAGGTCAGGTGCCACTAGTTTTCCCCCCGTCTTTGTTAAGGCTTTCTCTGGTAATCCCTCCCCCGGAAAGCCTAAGAGAGAATTTTTGCAAATTACCTGCTGTATGGGAGATAAGCTGAGTAACACACACCTGTTTTGTTGTTGCAATCTGTCGGAGAGTGGCGGTGGATACTTCAGCTCTCCAAGATGGTGGCCGTTGGTTTCCTCGATGGAGTTTCGGTTGTGGGGGATAGAACTGTAGCGCTTTCTTCCCCATCTGAAATCCCGAGCTCAGCCCTGGGCTCAGTGGCGGGTGAGCCAGGCGGATTCCACAGAATTTGCAGCAACGTTTCTCCCTGCATGCTGGTTGCTTCTCGGTGGAGGCCCGCCGTCTGTAGCCATGGCACGGGCCGCACGGATCAGTCATCCCAGATCTTTGGTCGCATAGTTGGCTCTTTTACAATTGAGACTCAATTACAGGACCTTGGTGGTGGAAATCATTCTTCTAGGTTCCAGGCACACCCATTTTTCTGTAAGATCCTAACAAGATACTTTTTCGTCATTCTAACTCCTTATTCACATGTGAAGTGGCGCAGTACAAAGGGTGTGATGCACTCTATTCATGGCCATCTTGCAATGTCAAAATATTAGGATTTCTATGCACCATTTACTGAAGATAGTTTTCAGTACTAGTAAACCAAAATGTATTTCGGGTGGATGAATATTTCTGAGAATAATCTTTTGAAAAGCAGATTATAAATCCACATACATGAATATGAATGAAATTTGGGAGTGCATATTAAGACACATATATTTCATATTTTGAAAAATCTGGAGGATATATATATATATATATATATATATATATATATATATACACAGACACACACAGAGAGACATTAAAAAGTAGCATTATATATGCCAATCGAAATTCATCATGAAATACATATCATCCACAGATTCAAAAATATTCATTTTACTAAACATGGATTTATGTATAATGCTATTCAAATAGGAGGATCACCCATAGGTTGAATTCTCAGTTCCAACAGCTTTTAGAAGGAGTGATATCTTCTCAGTTCCAACAGCTTTTAGAAGGAGTGATATCTTCTCACAATTTCTATATGCCAAGTCAGCCACCTCACCAAAAATATACGTGTGATACCAGGTATGATTCTATATGTGCATATAAAATTACATGTGCTAAACAGGCTACAGAGAAAGGGAGACAGGAATTCACATATTTGTTAACTTTTAAAAAACATGGAGAATTCTTTCAACCAAATAATTGACTAGATTCATAACTCCTACCCTATATAATGCAAAAGGCAAGTCCAACTATACACGATGCCTCCTCTGAACTGCTTGTATTTCAATTCTGTTTGGGTTATTATTCTCCATCATATTATGATTAGTAGTCAGAGTTTAGTAGCGTAGGGGTTAGTGTGAGGGATTCACCATTTTGACTGGAAAATTGTAAAATGAATCCAATGTGTATGCAAATATGTGCTACAAAAAATTATTCCCACTGTCATCCAGAACAATGGCTTGACATTACCTACTCCCCAAGTAAGACAAAATTAGAGGAGAAGAGTTAGAAAATCTGTGAATACATATCTGGAATGGAATATGCTAAGGAGTTTCCAAAAGTAAGGGACAGGGTAAACACTCCACACACTGGAGCTCTTCTGGCCTAAAGACTTCTTGTGGAACTGCCTCTGAGGTTGGGCACTTGAAACATATGTTGTTGTCAAGTGCTTTAGCTTCGTTTCTAGTGAGACCAATAAAGGTGGGTCTGCATCTATGTGATCTGGAGGACATTGTTTCTTATTTTCCACTGAACATGAGCAGCAGTGCTGAATTTGCTATTTGTAGCTAAACTGTGGCCACTGGGTCTAAGTGTCTCCCCGTGTGGACTGTGAAGCCATTTTGTGATCCTAAAATTTTCATGGTGTTTCTTGCGGCTTCACTGGGAGTTTGGTATTTGCTTCACAAAATACAAAGAGGTCAACTGGGACACAGTGCTGGAGGGAGTTCTGTCACGTGTGGTGGGTCAGTTTCTCTAGGACAATGCAAGAACCATGCTTCTATCCCACATAGCTTGCCCCATTGACCATAGCAACTTGATTCTGAAACTTGCCCTGAGACTTCTCAATATTACAAGATGCCTTTACATAGAAGGGACTGCTTGCTGCACCATTTCAGTCACAAGACACTTGGAAGCTAATGGCAGATCCACATGGCCCCACCACAAATGTTTTATCACACACCTGCCCACTACTGCTCTAGGCCCAGTACTCAGCAGCCTCCAATTTATTGGCATCTCTGTTCTACACCATTTTCATGAAACCCAGTCAATCAAGGCACTGTCTGGTATACTCATGATCAGCAACAGGACATCCAAAGGTTCTCCAGTGCCACCTGGTCATGGGAATTTCAAAAATTTCTTGGTATTTATCTAGCCATTTTTGCATGATGAAGTTGGATGCACTGTGCGTTTCAAATCAATCCAGAACCAATAAATTTTGAGGAAGCTCATGTCAATAAAAGCAATGGAGAATTCTCACAGGCAAGGCTTCCCAAAGAGTGGCTAAATGGTCACGTGAATCCAGGCCCATTGATGTCTACAATGTAAGGTCCATGTGTGTTTTGACTCTCAACTATGGCTGCCAAGTCTTTCAGAATAAAATCATGTGATATCTTGGCAGTGATTCCCAGTGCTTTGTGGAAATACAACCTGGGCATACATCTCAGTTTCCAAGGGCGACTCTTATGCGTAGTCTCTTAACATCCCAACACAATTCATGGCAATACTTCTCTGAGGTCAGTTCCAGAACTCAGTCTCTTAGGGGAATCACACCAGAGATCATGTCAAGGTGGACCCAGTCATCTCTTCCAACCACCACACAAATGACCACAATTAAAACCAACACACTCCCACATGGTCCTCATGATATTTCATATAAACACTCTTCATAACCTCTGGTTGGATGTTTCGATGAGGGGCGCAGACCAAGACAGTCTCCAAAATAATCTCCCTTGCCTCTAATTTGCCTAAAATCAGGGTGGCTTGGACACCCTTCCTGTGAACCTGGTGTGATCACATAGGCCTGCTGTTAATGCTTCTCTGCTTCTCCAATTTGAGGACTACTGACTGTGGGGTTTAGATTCTTTGTCTGAATTGGAGACATGAGGAAACCCAAGCTCCTACGGGCTAGCCTCTGCAGGGCTTTGAAGAAATTATTTGACCCAAAGCATTCCTATTCTAACTTGATGTAGGTCTGGAACCTCACAAAGGAAGGGGAGAGACTTCATACAGAATGAGTGCTCTTTTGGCTATTTTGGTTTTGGATGCACACATGGAATCTTTCTTTAGATCCATCAGGTGCTGAGAATCTAAGCCTAAGCCTCACACAGGGCCAAAAGGCTGATTCAGACACATCCTTTCCAATGGAATTAAGCAAAAAGCTTCAGGTGATGCCCATTCATTTCCATGTGAAAACAGTTTTTTTCAGGCATCAAAAACGGGTGGCCTGAGGCAAAGACCTTTCAGACATTGAGGGCAGCAGAACAATTGATAATTAAAAGGCCCAAAGGTTTTCTCCACTGAGACTATCCTGATCACACTGGTATCAGAGTTTTCTGAGATGCTCGCCATTCCCTTCAGCTATCCAGTACATGACGATGTCACAGGGCTTGGAAGTGGTACATATATTGGACACAAAACCATGAGCCTATTCTGGAGAGTGGCCAGAATTCAGGAAGAAAGCAGAAACTTTGAAAGATAGCAAGTGTTGCCCATCGATAAGGCAAGCTGAAATCCATTCATAAATTGGGCAGGATGAATGCTGGGAAGCTTTCAACTAGACAGGACATATCAATTGATGCATTCTCTTTTCTAATGTCTACAACCATGGACACCGTGGGATACACAGACATAGAAACACTCGCCTTGCCAAAGACTTACTCGAAACAGTCTACACCAAACCAAACATACCGACTTTCCTACCTATTCTGAGAACATGAGACAAATCCACAAACTCACACCCACACCCACAAAGGCACCTCCTTCCCCAAAGTAGGTCTGTGACTATCCAGAGTTTCTCTGATTGTGGGCCATATTTTCTTCCCCCAAAATGGCCTGTCCTGTCTCAGATCTGGTCTCTTTGGTCAACATTGTGAAGTACTGAGGAGCCAGCGGTGATCCAATACCTGCTTTCTCAGTAAAGGCGACTTTTCAGAGCTTTCTGGCATTTGGCCATCCTCACATCAGTATGTACCAAGAAAGACTAAATCTGTCCTTGGTAAATCCAAGAAATTGAGACCCCTGGGAGTGGGACTGGGAGTGGATTTGGGTGACTGGCTTCCTGGATCCCAAGTTCAGAGAGTTCTGTCTCTAAGGATGTTAGGTGAGGTCACTTCCTTCAGGAATTGAATAAGGTCACTGCCTTGGCAACCACGTTGTCCTAACAGTTGTTTCAAAGTGTCCCATGAAATAGAGGCTGCCCCTACTTCCTGTGACACTTTCACAACTTAGAATGGTATATCAACCATAGACACCCGGGAACAGCTCTCAACACAGGCCTGGTTTGGTCCTTCTTCTCTAAATTAAGAAGACAGAGGCTGATTCAGACACATTCCTTCATCCTGACCAGTTTTTTTACAATGGAAAATGACTTTTGCTCTCTCAGTTCCTACATAGCTGCCTACAACTTCTGCAGGGATCATTTTTGCATGGACCTTTGAGTTTCTCAGTAGTTGGAATGTATCCTACATTTTTGTATTGTAAGACCATCTCTGTCCCTGCTCTTCTGTAAAGTTAGATTGAGGCAACAGTGAATGGTTAGGGTTAATAACAGGTTTGAATTGGGTTAGGAATCATTCAGCTGAATGAAAAATGGTATTGATAACCTGCGATAATTACAAGAATATATAGGTAAAATATAAGTATGAAAACAGAAATCTAGGTAAGATTTAAAACCCAGAAGTGTATTAGGACCTTGATTGTGATACTTAGCTTTGATATATTTTCTGCACAGATGTCTCAGGTACATCGATATACAATTGCATTGGACCTTGTGCCTTGGATGATTGATTGTCAAAGATAACATCCAGTCAAAAAGTGATAGTCGGTAAGATTAAGAAGATAGTCCGTAGTTTAGAAAGGATAGTGAGTATAGAATTTGCACCAAAAGTTCTTTAGCTATAGCTTTTCGGGTATAGAGTAAATGTAAATGTCAGCACATGTGAAGAGTCAGTCACAAAGATGAACTGGGAAAAGTATGTAGGAAAATAGATATCAATAGAGACTTTAGGAAATCTGGCAAAGTATAGTCGTTAGTGAAAAGTTAGTAAAATAGGTAGTTGTCTCTTCATGTTTTTCTGTATACTTAACTTCCCTCCCTGCCCTCCCCAAGGAAAGTATATAAGCCCTGTTTAAGCTGTTCTCAGGACTCTCTGCTATATTTAAGTGAGCTCTGAGCCCCACCATGCTGGACCCCCAATAAACCCTTTGCTTTTGCATGAGACAGTCTCTTGGAGGTCTCTTCGCCTGACACTCGTCCGACCTTTACATATGGAGGTTCCACCGAGTTCTGGGAGCAACGGACGAAAGACCCCAACAGGCTCCTCTCGGGATTCGTAAGGCGCCTCTTTCTGGTGTCAGGTTTCAGGTTAGGTCTTGGCAAAATGGCTGTCAATAAAGAGCGTGAGCTCTCTCTCACGGTGGCTGACAGATGTGTCACAGAGCCACAGGCAACCACCCTGAGGGACACCCCAGAGGACTCTGAAAATCGAGGAACAATAGTCTCCTTAACTCAGTGATATTTTGTTTCAGATTCGGTATTGCCAGCCCATCAGGTATTGCCGGCTACTCAGTCCTCGTCTCAGTGTTGGACGTCCATTGCCTGTCTTTATTGTCTTGTCTTGTCTGTGTCATGTGTCGTTGCTTTTACTGTTTGTGCATTTTTCATTATGGGAAAGAGCACTTCAATGCCTCTGTCCCTGACCCTTGATCACTGGACCAAATTCCGCTTAAGGGCTCAGAATCTTTCTTTTTCAGTAAACCGCTGGACCTGGCAGACTCTCTGTGCCTCAGAATGGCCCACCTTTGGATTCGGATGGCCCTTAGAAGAATTTTTCTACTTCTCAGTAATTTAAAAAGTCAGAGATATTGTCTTTCAGGAAGGGCCACATAGCCATCCAGATCAAAAGCCATATATCTTAACCCGGCATTACCTCTGCAAATCTCCTCCATGGGTGAAGCCTTTCTTTGCCCCTGCCCCCGCTCCTAATCTTTCCCCCACGATCTCTCAAACCCTCTGCTCCTCCTCCTCCTCCACCCTCTTTTCTGCCTAAGTCACAAGATTTAACTCTACTGGACTCTCATCCCTCTCCTTATCCCTTGCCCTGGTCTCCCAACCCCCAACACCCTCTAAGTGATTCCCCTGCTGCTGACTCAGCCTCTCCGCCATTGGAGGAAGCTAAGCCAGCCCAGCACCCTCCAGAAAACTCCCCCGTGGCACACACAGCCCCTCCTCCCCTGGAGGAACCTGGCCCGGTTAAAGGAACTCACCGGCAATGAATGATTGAAAACCCTGGAACTCCCGTGATGCTCCCCCTCTGTCCCTATGTGCCAATGATTGATGATGGTCATGGGGAAAAAATGCAAGCCTACCAGTATTGGCCTTTCTCCTCTTCAGACCTATATAACTGGAAAAATAACAATCCCCCTTTTACCGAGGACCCCACTCGTCTCTCAGGTGTGGTTGATTCATAGATGTTTTCACACCAGCCTACTTGGAATAACTGCCAACAACACCTAGGGACTCTCTTCATGACAGAGGAACAAAAGAGAATCCTCCTGGAAGCTAGAAAATAATATCCTCAGACCAGGTGGGTGACTCACACAACTTCCCAACATATTCAACCCGGCTTTCCCTAGAATCGACGAAACAGGGACCCCAATACCTTTGAAGGTAGGGAGCATCTGTTCACTTATCTCCGGGCTCTAATAGCGGGTATCTTAGTGGCTGCTAGGCGACCAACTAATTTGGCCAAGGTAATAGAGTTTATTCAAGGGCCTGACGTATCTCCCTCTATGTTTCTAGGGAGAATTATGGAGGCATATAGGAGATATACTCCTTTTGATACTCAGGCAGAGGCTCAAAAGGCATCTGTCATGATGGCCTTTATTGGGCAAGCTGCCCTGGATATTTAAAGAAATTTAAAACACTTAGAGGGATTACAAGATATGACTTTGAGAGATTTAGTCAGCGAAGTCAAAAAGGTATACTATACGAGAGAAACTGAAGAAGATAAGGAAGCAAAGGGAGGATAAGAGAAACAAAAGACAGACTAAGGAATTGACTAAGGTCCTGGTCACAACAACAAATAGGCCAGAAATAAGAAACATGGAGACAGGAAGGGATACCTGGGCCCAAACTAGAGGCCACCCCTGGCCTCAGATCAATGTGGCTACTGTAAAGAAAAAGGACACTGGGCCAAAGAGAGCCCTAGAAAGAGACAGCCACGCCAGCCAGCCATTCTGACTCTGGAGGATGACTAAGAAAGTTGGGGATCAGATCCCCTCCCCGAGCTCAGGTTAACTTTTGAAGTGGAGGGCACCCCAGTAAACATTGAAGTGGATACAGGGGCAATATACTCAGCCATTAAGGCCCCATTTTGCCCTCTATCAAATAAAAGGTCTCTAATTCAAGGGGCTAATTGCAGTAAATATCGGGCTTGGACAACTAAGAGGACCTGGGACCAGGGGAAAGGAAAAATCCATCACTTCTTCCTAGTAATTCCAGAATGCCCGGCCCCATTGATGGGCAGAGTTCTGCTCAGCAAGCTCCAGGCCAAAATAACTTTTAACCCTGAAGGCCTCCAAGTGGAATTTCTAAATCCTTCAGTAAAAACTCCTATATTCACAGCTCTAACTATGTCAGTAGATAATGTACACCAAATCACTCACCTTAGTTCAAAGAAACTGGCTTGGGTGCCTGGCTTCCTGGACCACATGTTCAGAGATTTCGAACACCAAGGAAATGACGTGAGGTCACTTCCTTCAGGAACTGAATGAGGTCACTGCCTTGGCAAACACATTGTCCTAATAGTTGCTTCCAAAGGCCCCATTAGATGGAGGCTGCCCCTAGTTCCTGTGACACTTTCACAAGTTAGAATGATATATCATCCATAGGCACTCCAGAACAGCTCTCCACACTGGCCTGTTTTGGTCCATCTTCTCTACACTAAGAAGAGAGAGGCAGATTCAGACACATACCTTCATCCTGACCAGGTCGTTGGCCATGGAAGGTGACTCTTACTCTCTCAGGTCTTTCATAGCTGCCTACATCTTCTACAGGGATCATTTCTGCATGGACGTTTGAGGTTCTCAGCAGGTGGAAGATCCCCTAAATTCCTGTATTGTAAGACCAACTCTTTCCCTGCTCTTCTGTAAAGTTAGATTGAGGGAACAGTGTATGGTTAGGGTTAATAACATGTTCGATTTGGGTTAGGAATTGTTCTGCTGTATGAATAATGTTATTGGGAACCTGCGATATTTATAAGACTATAGAGGTGAAATATAAGTATGAAAACAGAAATCTAGGAACGATTGGAAGCCCAGAAGGTCATTGGGCACTTGATTGGTATACATAGCTTTGAATTACATTCTGCACAGATGTTTCAGTTAAATAGATAATCATGGTAATAGGAACTTGTACCTTGGATCATTGAATATAGAAGAGAACATCCACTCAAACTGGGATAGTTGGTAGGATAAGGAAGATAGTTGGTAGGTTTCAAAAGAAGACTGAGTAAAGCATTTGGACCAAAAGTTCTTTAGCAATAGGGATTCAGTGAGAGAGTGAATGTCAATGTCAGCACATGTGAAGAGTCATTCACAATGATGAACTGGAGAAAAGGTGTAGGAAAGCATTTATCAATAGAGACATTAGGAAATCAGGCAAAGTTCAAAGTGTGTGATAGGAAAATACATTTTTAACAGGGTTGAGGTTGAATATATAATGTTAGGAAGAAACAAATATGTAGTCACCAATAGCAATGATATTTGAGAGTGTTAGGGAACAAGGACATGGATGATGTTAGTAATACATGGTCACATTCAATTTAGGCTTTGGTACAATCATAAGTGTGACCCTTGTATTTTGTGTCTGGAATATTACTGAGATAAATATATATGTATATCAGGTGAATAGAAAATTCATGATGAAATATATATCATCTACAGATCCAAAAATATTCATTTTACTTAACATGGATATATAGGTGAAATATAAGTATAAAAACAGAAATCTAAGTAAGATTTGAAGCTCAGAAGTGCATTGGGCAATTGATTGGGATACATAGCATTGAATTACGTTCTGCATACATATCTCAGATAAATCGATAAACAATGGCATATGACATTGTACCTTAGATGATTGAATGTAGAAGAGAACATCCACTCAAAAAGGGATAGTCGATAGAATCAGGAATATAGTCAGTATGCTTTGGAAGAAGAGTGAGTATAGGATTTGGACCAAAGTTCATTAGCAATAGGGTTTCGGTTAGAGAGTGAATGTCAATGTCAGCACATTTGAAGGGTCAGTCACAATGTTGAACTGGGGAAAATATGTAGGAAAGCAGATAACAACAGAGACATTAGGAAATCAGGCAAAGTATAAAGTGAGTAAAAAAAAATAGACATTTTCAACAGTTTTGAGATTGAATATATAATCTTAGGAAGAAACAAATATGTAGTCACCAATAGGATTGACATTTGAGAGCATTAGGCAACCTGGACATGGATGTTTTTAGTAATCCATGTTCAGTTCCCTTTTAGGCTTTGGTACAATCATACGTGTGACTTTTGCATTTTGTGTCCTGAATATTACTATTATAACATGCATATGTAGAATCAGTTGACATGAGTATTTCTTCCACCATTTCTGGGAGCAATATTTTGAAGACGTATAAATTAGTATTGGGTGTACAAAGAGGTGTACCCTGTGTCTATCAATATAGAGGTAATGCATGAATAGACCATACTGTGACCAAATAATATAACTGGTTCCACTTTAAATAATGGATTGAATGGATACCTTTAACTAAGTAAGAAATCTTATATTGATATACAATCATTCTTTCCCACCACTTATACATGTAATGGTAATATTAGGGTTATGGTTTATCATGACGGGTGTGTGAGTTTTGCTTCAAAAGTGATAATGGAAATCGAAAATAATGTGTTTGGAAAAAAGTCTCATGAAAAGAGCAGTCAAGAAACATAGAGGGATACATGTGTTCTGTAGCAGGAAGTGATTGAAAGTAAAAAATTATAAATTATCTAAATTGTGGATGAAATATGCATCCTATTATGTGCATAAACTGGAGAAATAGTAATATACCAGTGTTGAATAAAAATGAACGTCAAAATACACATTATATCCCATAGGAATATTCTTGCATTGATGTTAAACTGGGTCAGTTACTGTAGAAATATTAGAATTTTTTTTGGTGTTATAATACAATTTATTTTAGCACTAGCATGCCACAGAAGGTAGAGGGAAGAGCAATGGATTTTCAGTTATAGCATTAATTATCTAACATTAAATGACTACTTTGGGGAGTGTAGAAATTACATAAGGCTATATAATATTTTTTTTATTTAACATTAATAAAACCTTGGAATTATGGTAATATTTCTAGTTTTTCATTTTTTATTTTTTCAGTTTGTGATAGACCTTCATTTTATTTATTTGTATCTGGTGCTGAGAATATAACCCAGTGCCTCACAAATGGTAGACAAGCATGATACCACTGAGCCACAAACCCAGCCCCTCCACTTTTATCTTATCATCAAACACTCCTCTCCCTCTTCTTTTCTCACTTTTTTCCTCATTTTCTTCCTTCTTTCTCTTCCTTTTTCATTATCCCTCCATATGTATTTTTCTCTCATGTCATTACAAACAGTAGTATGCTATGAAATTTACATTTAAGACAGTTTTTTATAGTCATTCTTTTTTCTTGAGAAAATTTAAAAATTATAATCACCTCATAGATATATTACAATACATTAATTATACATATTATCTATATTCATGCATATGTATTACATATGTTATATATATATATATGTGTATATATATATATATATATATATATATATATATATATTTAAAAGTACTTTGATTAGCCTGTTTGAAATAATATAGACAAAATCTTTCTTAATTCTCAAGTCTTCCAGAATTAACATCTTACAGTGAAAATCAAATAAACATATTTAAGTAAAAGGGTATCATTCTTATTTATCAATACTTTGTCCATTATATTACTGTGATAAAATGTATATGTACATCAGGTGACATGAGTATTTCTTCCACCATTTTGGGGAGCAAAATTTTGAAAACTTATAAATTAGTACTGAGGATACAAATTGTTGTAACCTGTGTTGATGAATCTAGAGATGATGCATGAATAGACAATATTGTGAATAAATTATATAACTATTTCCAACTTTAAATAATGGATTGAATTGATATCTGAAAATATATAGCAAATCTTATATTGATATACATACATTCATTCCAACCAGTTATATATCTAATGGTAATATTAGGGTTACGGTTTATCATGAAGGGTGTGAGTTTTGCTTCAAAACTGATTATGGAATCGAAAATAATGTGTTTAGAAAGAAGTCTAGTGAATAGACCATAAAGAAACATGGAGTAATATATGTGTTCTCAAGGAGAAAGTGATTGAAATTGAGCCAAATGTCTATAAATTTGTGTACTTGTGGATGTAAGATATATCCTATGATTTCCATAAACTGAAGAAATAGTAATGTTCCAGTGTTGAATAAAAATGAACTTCAAAATACACATCATGTCCCATAGGAATCTACTTGCGTTGATGTTAAACTGGGTGAGTTACTGTAGAAATATTAGGATTTGTAAGCACCATTCATTTAAGTTAGTTTTCAGTACTAGGAAAGAAATATGTATTTCAGGTGGTTGAATATTTCTGAGAATAATCTTGTGAAAAGTTGATAATAAATCCACATACAGGAACATGAATGAATTTAGGGAGTGTTTAATAATACACATATGTTTCATGTTTTGAGGAAAAAAAAAAAAATATATATATATATATATATCTCATGGAGAAATATTACAAAGAAAATTTGACAAGATTTATAACACATACCCTTGATTAAGCAGAAGGCAAATCAAAGTATACACCATGCCTCTTATGAAAGGCCTGTATTTCTTTTCGGTTAGGTTTCTTTTTATCCATCATATTAGGATTAGTTTTCAGATTCTAGTCGGGTATGTGTTAGTGTCAGGGATCAGTATTTAAAATGGAAAATAGGAAAATGAATCTAATGTGTATGCAAGTATGTGCTACACAAAAATCTTGCCACTCTCATCCAGAACAATTCCTTGACATTAACTTCACTCCAAGTGAGACCCAATTAGTGGTGAGGAGTTCGAAAACCTGTGATTACATATGTGGAACTGAAAATGCTCAGGAGTTCACAACATTCGATGTGTTAGAACAGTTTCCAAAAGTAAGGGAGAGGTTAAAAACTGCACAAACATGGAGCTCTGCTGGCCTAAAGACTTCTTGAGAAACTTCCTCTGAGGTTGGGCACATGAAATATATGTAGTTGTCAGAAGATTTAGCTTCTTTTGTAGTGACACCATCAAATCTGGATCTGCATCTATGTGACCTGGAGAAAATGATTCCTTATTTTCTAATGAACATGAGGAAGGAGTTCTGAATTCTCCCTTTGTAGGTAAACTGTGGTCACTGGTAGTTAAGTGTCTCCCCTTGTGGTCTGTGAAACCATTTGGTCATCATCCTCCATTTTCGTGGTGTTTCTTACTGTGGCACTGGGAGTTTGGTATTGGCTTAATGAAATACAAGTAGTTCAACAAGGACACAGTGCTGGTGGGAGTTCTGTCACGTGTGGTTGGTCAGGGTCTCCAGGAGAATGTTCAAAACAGGGGTCTATCCCACATAGCTTTCCCCCTTGACTATAGCAACCGGATTCTGAACATTGCCCTGAAACCTCTCAATATAACAAGATGCCTATACATATAAGGATCTGTGGCCTGCACCATGTCAGTCACAAGTCTTTTGAAGCCAATGGCAGATCCACGTGGTAAAACCACAGGTATTTATTCAGAAACCTATAGTCCACTGCTCTACACCCACTACTCAGGAGGCTCCAACTCACTAGCATCTCTGTTCTACAACATTTTCATGAAACCCAGTCAATCAAGGCACTGTCTGGTACACTCATGATCAGCAATAGAACATCCAAAGGTTCTCCAGGGCCACCTGGTCATGAAAATTTCAAAAAAATTCATGGTATTTATCTAGCCATTTTTCAAGGATGAAGATGGAGGCACTGTGGGTATCAATTCATTCAGGATCCATTACATGGTGAGGAAGCTGATTTCAATGAAAGCTCTGCAGAACTCTTTAAGGCAAGGCTTCCCAAAGAGTGGCCAAAAGGTCACATGAAGCCAGGCCCATTGAGGTCTTGAATGTGAGGTTCATGTGTGTTTTGACTCTCAACTATGGCTGCCAAGTCTTTCACAAAAAAATAATGTGATATCCTGGCTGAGATTCTCAGTGCTCTGTGGAAAGCCATCTTGGGCCTATATCTCAGTTTCCAAGGGCGATGCTCATGCGTGGCCTCCTGTTTTCCCAACACAATTCATGGCAATACTTTTCTGAGGTCAGTTCCAGAACTCAGTCTCTAAGAGGAATCACAGCAGAGTTCAAGCCCATGTGGACCCAGTCATCTCTTTCAACCGCCACACAAATGACCACAATTAAAACCACAAGACTCCTACATGGCACTCATCTTCTTCCATAAAGTCACTCATCATAACATCTGGCTGGAGGTTGCCATGAGGGGCACAGCCAAAAACAGTGTCCAAAATAAGCTCCCTTGCCCCTCATTTGTGAACCAGAAGTAATCTGTAAGTGTAAAAGAAATTGAAATTAATGTGTAAAATTTAAAGTTTAAAAGACTGGGTGTTGCAAAGTTTCTAAGCTGCAAGGTCTGAGTTAAAATGTAAAGGACCAGGTATTGTTACGTTCCTATGCTATACACAAAACCTGAAATTCCTGTAGCTTGTAGGACAATTCCCGGACTGCCCAGTAAATTTTCCCCTGACTGCCTGATTGTTTAATAACCTAGTACCCTTTGTGGCCTGGCACATAGGCATCACAGGGCCTAAACCAATCAGTTTCAATGTGTACCCCACTTTAGAACTGACCTATCACTCCTGCCAGACCTGTTCCCAACAAAGAATGAGCTAATCATCTTTGGAATTGTTGTTTGATTTTCCCGTGGTGTATGATGATTTTTTAAAAGAGACTGTGATGTATGTAAAGTCCCGCCCTCCCCAAAAAGTGTACTTAAGCACTGCTCAACTCCTGCTTGTGGCTCTGGGCTGCTCTCCCTTCTTGAGTGAGCACGGAGCCCCAGCATGATGGATTGGAACTCAATAAATGCTTTTTGCTGTTGCATGATCCGCGGTCTCTTGGTGGTCTCTTCCTCCGACATTCGCTGAACCCTTAATTTTGGTGAGTTGGCCGGGAATCGTGCAGCACCGAACAAGGAGATCCCAACGGACCCCTCTGAGGGTAAGAAAGGCGCCTCTTTCCATTTTTCCTTGTGATCGCTCAGAGCTTTTTGTTCAGGTTTGGTTTTTCGGTTTTCGGTTTGGGTTGGCAGAGTGGCTGCCAGCAGAGGGTGTAAGTTCCCCCTGGCAGTGGTGGACAAACGTGTCCTAAAGCCACCGGCCACGTTCTTGCAAGGGACACCTTGAAGGACTCGGGGAGGGACAGATGTGATCTCATTAGGTGAGGAGATATGGAAGTGCCCTCATTAGGTGAGGAGGGACAGATGAGCCCTCATTAAGTGACTCTGTTGCAAACCCATCAGGTCTTGCTGGCTACTTTTTTCTCTCAGATTGAATTCACTGTCTGTCTTTGTGGTGTAACTCATCAGGTTATGCCAGTTACTGGGTTCTAATCTTTACTTCTGAACTCGTGTTAAACGTTAACTGTGTGCCCATGTTTGTGTTACGTTTGTTTTGTCCTTGTCTCTGTTTGAGTAACTCTCATTATGGGACAAAGCCATTCCATGCCTCTGTCCCTGAAGCCTTTCCTGGTCGCTGCCTCCAATCTGACCCCTTTGCCCACAATCCTATAACTCAAACCTTCTGCTCCTCCCCCTCTTCCCTCCATTCTCCCTGAGTCACAAGATTGTTGATCTTGGGGTTGTGAACAAATGGGAGCTGCATGATGGTCTTTGTGTGTCTTTTTGTCTGTGTTTCTGTTAAATGTGATGGCATTGTTTGGACTGATGCAGAGTCCCGAGTTCCAACCTGCCTTAGATGTGTGGAAATAACTTTAGCTAAAATTTAACCTAAAGCTTCTTCTGTGAGGGACCAAAAGTCAATAAAACCACCAGCTTTTCCGTTCTCACCTTTTACACCTCTCTTAGCTGTGTTTTAAAGAACTTTGATAAACTTTTCTTCTCTTTGTTAAGCGAGATTAGGGAAGCAGTGATTTCTTTTCTTCCCATAGTTGGCTTGAGCATGCCCACTGCAGAAGGAAATGCCTGGGGTCTAAGAACATTGATATCTCGCTTAAACTTTTCTCAAAACCCTATCCTCATTATTAAATTGTTATTAATTGGCTTTGGGGATGGGAACCAAACCTTCAGTCATAAATTTTGACACACCAGTGGGGACTTTCAATGAACCACACTCTGCCCTCTTGGGGAAGCCTAGCACTCAAAACAATTGCAAGCAGAGGATGAATTTTTTGGAAGCTGACTACTGAAAAGGTGGGAGATATAGAATATGCCTGGTGCCTGGGGTCAAACCACCAGAAGGACTAATCCTGTAAGTAAATGGTGAGGCTAAGGGACTCCCAGCAGGTGCCAGAGCCATTTTGATGTGGGGAACTCCCTTATTCCTTACCTGCACTTTAAGGATTGCTCCACCTCTGTTTACTTAACAAAAGGGACCATGAATGCAGTAATATGTTGATATTTTAGATTGTTTCTTGGGGATGATCTTGGCTGAAATTGTGTTTAAAAGATGATATTTTTAATTGTAACAATCTGGTATCTGAATGGGTTTCTAAAGCATTGCACTATCTTACAGATAAAAGTTGGGTTTAAACAAGAGTTTAGTTTGATTTAAGATAGCTGATGCTAGAAAACTTAAATACTTCGGATAAAAAAATAATTAAAGAGTTTTAATTTTGAACTAGGTAGCCTGAGAAAATTTCACTAGATATACCAGTGCATTAACTTGGGCAAAGATAATAAATTATGATATGATATCTGTTCCCTTCAATGTGTAAGATTTTTTTAAAAACGTGCTAAATTAAAACGTTGGTCTGGCTTAGTGAAATGACATTAATTAGCAACAGTCTTGGAAATTTTTAAAGCTTAATTTGGGACACAAATGGTAGTGTGTGGTTGTTTTTAAAATTTTTTTCAAGAAATTTAATGTAGCTTACTACTACTTTAGAAACTTCAGAACAAAGAAAGTGGCTTAATGATCCTAGAGAAACTTCTTATGATGGTGGCTTTAATATTATCAAAAAATGATCATATTTTCAGTTTTTTGTGGTGAGGCTAAGGGACTCAAGATTTTCTAGTGTAGAAAAACATAAAGATATAAAATTTTGAGAATTACATCTTAAACTTGCATCATAATTTTCAACATTCAAACCTGGAAATTATGACTTATAGCTAAAATGCCTTAGGCATGAGGTTTCTGCTCAGAACTCCAGCCTTTACAGTTTTCAAGTCCTCAGCCAGGACTTAAGTTGATATGCAAATAAAAGAATCCTGCAGCACTCAGCAGGAGACAGATAAAAAGGAGTAAAAGTGTCTTTTTACCTGAACTCAAACTAGATCCAAACAAAAAGGACATTATATGGTATGTACTAATTACTGGCCAGTCATCTTTTTTGGCACTCTTGCTTTTTCTTAGATTCTGTATTTTTTATTTTTTGAGCTCATGATCTTGATCCTGCAGATGGGTTACTGTTTTCTGATCAGTTCTATTTTTGATCAACTGTGGAGTTTTTGAACATTGCAATGGATATTTCACCTGAAAAAGCTACAAGGCCTTCACTGTTGTGTTATGTGTTACACTTGTGTTACGTGTTGTATGTTGGTATGTCTGTATGTGTGTATGTCCATATATCATGCAGTGATATGACAATTGACAGATGAGGAGCGCTCATAAAATATTTAAAAATTGATATAAATACCTCGGATTCACGTGATTCAAATGGTTCAATTCAAATTGGGTAAACAGATAAAAATAAAGATGTCTTTAGAATTAGGCCTGTAAGTTTTCTAGGTGTACAAACAGGCCCTAATAAAATGTTGATGTCTACAAAATAATCTGCTTAAATTCAGAAATTTATAAGTATTGTTTCAAAATGTGAACAGAAAGAGGTTCACAGATGGAAAAGAGAAACTAAAAGTTTCTAGATATAGATTTAATAGAGGGAAAATGTGTTTCTCGATAAGAGAGTCTATATGATTAAGTAATTAAAATTTTTTAAGTAAATAATAAAAAGGTTTGTGTAAGTTGGTTATATGTGTAAGTTTTGAGCAAGTAATCTTAAAAAATTAAACAGCTGGTTAAACAATACTGTTTTTATAAAATTATGCCAGGTTATTTCTTTAAAAAGCTAAACTTGGTTAATACAAAAACATCAATGTAATTGTGGTGTTAATGTGTTCATATCTTCCAGGTATACAAGTGTGTAAGGTAGAAGCTTCAAAAGAGCATTTTATCATGCTGGTGTTCTAAGGTTGTATGGTAATTCTAGGCTTAAAATAAAAACATGTTGGAGATTTATGTGTATCATTTGTGTTGTATAATTGGACTTGTTATCAAAAAGATATGTACAGTTACATGTTACTTTTTACACTTAGATACAATTTAAAAGTATTTTTAAGTTAAGTAGAGCCTAATCTCTGTGAAGGTTTTATTGTAAAACACAAAGGCAATGCCCATTCATTTCCATGTGAAAACTGTTTTCTTCAGGCTTCAGGAAGGAGTAGCCTGAGGAAAAGACATTCCTGATATTCAGGGCAACATAACAATAGGTAATCAAAAGGCCCAAAGCAGGGTTTCTCCACTGAGACTTTACTGGTCACACTGATATCAGAGTTTTCTGAGATGCTTGCCATTCCCTTCAGCTATCCAGTACATGGCCATGTCACAGAGCTTGGAAGTGGTACATATCTTGTACACAAAACCATGAGCCTATTTTGGAGAGTGGCCAGAATTCAGGAAGGATACAGGAACGTAAGAAAATAGTAGGTGTTGCCCAATGATAAGGCAAGCCACAGTCCATTTATAAAATGGGCAGGATGAATGCTTGGAAGTTTTCTCTTTGACAGAACACACCCATTGAGGCATTCTCTTTTCTAATGTCTACAACCATGGACACAGTGGGATACACAGACATAGAAACACTCGCCTTGTCAAAGGACTAACTAGAAACAGTTCACTCCAAACCAAACAAACCCCCTTTCCTAACCTTTCTCAGAACATGAGAAAAAACCACAATCCCACTCAAACACCCACAAAGTCACCTCCTTCCCCCAAGTAGGTCTGAAACTATCCAGAGTGTCCTCTGACTGGAGGGCCATACTATGTTCCCCAGAAATGGCCAGTCCTGTCTCAGATCTGGTCTCCTGGGTTAACTCTGTGAAGTGGTCAGGAGACAGCAGTGAGCCTCTACCTTCTTTCTCCGGAAGGGCCCGTCTTCAGAACTTTCCTGGCATTTGGCCATCCTCACATCACTAGGTACCACAAAAGACTGACTCTGTCCTTGGTAAATCCAAACAAGTGAGACCACTGTGACTGGAGCTTGGACTGGGTCTGGATTCCTGGCTTCCTGGTACCCAAATTCGGAGAGTTCCATCAACAAGGATGTGAGGTGAGGTCACTTCCTTCAGGAACTGAATGTGGTCACTGCCTTTGCAACCACTTTTTCCTAAAATTTGCTTCCTAGGGTCTCATAATATGGAGGATGCCCCTACTTCCTGAGACACTTTCACAAGTTCGAATGGTATAGAAACCATAGGCACCTGGGAACAGCTCTCCACACAGGCCTAGTTTGGTCAATCTTCCCTACATTAAGAAAAGAGAGGATGATTCAGACACATGCTTTCAACCTGACCGAGTTGTTTGCCATGGAAGATGACTTTTGCTCTCTCAGGCCTTTCATAGCTGCCTGCATCTTCTCCAGGGATCATATCTGCATGGAAATTTGAGGTTGTCAACAGGTGGAAGATCCCCTACACCCCTGTATTGTAAGACCAACTCTGTCCCTGCTTTTCTGTAAAGTTGGATTGAGGGAACAGTGTATAGTTAGGATTAATAACATGTTCGATTTGTGTTAGGAATCATTCTGCTGGATGAATAATGGTATTGGGAACCTGCAATATATATAAGAATATACAGGTAAAATATAATTATGAACACTGAAATCTAGGTAAGATTTGAAGACCAGAAAGGCATTGGGCCCGTGATTGTGATACTTAACTTTGAAGTATGTTCTGCACAGATGTGTCAGATAAATCAATATACAATGGTATAGGACCTTGTACCTTGGATGATTGATTGTTGAAGAGATCATCCAGTCAAAAAGGGATAGTCGTAAGATTAGGTAAATAGTCTGTAGGTTTAGAAAAAAGAGTGAGTATAGTATTTGGACAAAAAGTTCTTTAGCAATAGGGTTTCGGATAAAGAGTGAATGTAAATGTCAGCACATGTGAAGAATCAGTCACTATGATGAACTGGGGAAAATATGTAGGAAACGAGATATCAATAGAGACATTAGGAAATTAGACAAAATATAAAGTGAGTGATAGGATTAGACATTTTCAACATGGTTGAGGTTGAATATATAATCTTGGGAAGAAACAAATATGTACTCACCAATAGGATTGACATTTGAGAGAATTAGGCATCCAAGACATGGATGTTTTTAGTAATCCATGTTCACTTTCCATTTAGGCTTTGGGACAATCCTAAGTGTGACCTTTGCATTTTGTGTCCAGAATATTACTGTGATAAAATGTATATGTAGATCAGTTGACATGAGTATTTCTTCCACCATTTCTGGGAGCAAAATTTTGAAGATATACAAATTATTATTGGGGGTACACAGAGGTGTACCCTGTGTCTATCAACATAGAGATAATGCATGAATAGACCATACTGTGATTAAATAATATAACTGGTTCCACTTTAAATAATGGATTGAATTGATATTTGAAAGTATGCAAGAAATCTTATATCGATATACAATCATTCATTCCCACCAGTTTTATATCTAATGGTAATATTAGGGTTATGGTTTATCATGACGGGTGTGTGAGTTTTGCTTCAAAAATGATAATGGAAATCAAAAATAATGTCTTTGGAAAAAGTCTCATGAAAGGAGCAGTCAAAAAACGTGGAGGAATACATGTGTTCTGAAGCAGGAAGTGATTGAAAGTAAAACAAATGCGTATAAATTTGCTAAATTGTGAATGAAATATACATATTATGATGTGCATAAACTGGAGAAATAGTAATGTACCAGTGTTGAATAAAAATGAACGTCAAAATACAATTATATCCCATGGGAATCTTCTTGCATTTATGTTAAACTGGGTCAGTTACTGTAGAAATATTAGAATTTTTTTGGTATTATAATACAATTTATTTAAGCACTAGCATGCCACAGAATGTCGAGGAAAGAGCAATGGATTTTTAGTTATCGCACTAGTAATCTATCATTAAATGACTATTTTTGGGAGTCTAGAAATTACATAAGGCTATGCAACAATTTTTTTATTTAGCATTCATAAAAACTTGGAATTTTGGTAATATTTCTACTTTTATTTTAATTTTTTCAGTTGTTGATCGACCTCATTTTATTTATTTATATGTTGTGATGAGAATATAACCCAGTGCCTCACACATGCTAGCCAAGCATGTTACCACTGAGCCAGACACCCAGACCCTCCACTTTTATCTTATAATCAAACACTCCTCTCCCTCTTCTTTACTCACTTTCTTCCTCATTTTCCCCCTTCTCTCTCTTCCTTTTTCATTTTCCCTCCATAGGAGTTTTTCTCTCATGTCATTACAAACAGTAATATGCTATGAAATTTACATTTAAGAATGTTTTTTATAGTCATTCTTTTTTCTTGAAGAAAAAAGAAAATTTAATAATTATAATAACCTATAGATATATTACATAACATTTATTATACATATGTATCTATATTCATGCATATGTATTACATATGTTATATATATACATATATATTTAAAAGTACTTTGATTAGCCAGTGAGAAATAATATAGACCAAGTCTTTCTTAATTTTCAAGTCTTCCAGAATTAACATCTTACAGTGAAAATCAAATAAACATATTTAAGTAAACAGGTATCATTCTTATTTATCAATACTTATCATTTAAGTTTTTATATTACATTAAGCTGTAATATGGCATATTAACTCTTATGAATTAGAGAAATTTCATTTGAACAACCTATTATTTAAGGACCATATGCACTGACATTTTAAATGGCTTTCTCGTGATTTTAATTTCTATCAATTGCATATTTATTGCCAAATACTTATATTATTAATTTTCATATTCATGATTGATATAAAGTCAATTGTTTAATTCTTCTTGTAAGTAGTTACTTATTACAGTAGGGACAGTATTTATAATTCTACATCTTTATAAGAAAAATGGTACAAAGATATTTTCATGCAAAATTAAGAATAATCGCATGCTCTAAATGTTTGATTGTTGATACATATAATAAAGAGCTTTTGATGAGTTTCTTCCCCAGTAAAACATAAAATGCAAAGATGTAGTTGGGTATGTATTTCCAAATAAAGATAAGGAAAAATACACATTATCAGCTAGAAACTATCAAATAAAAGATGAAAAGAACAATCCAACACATTGTACGAACTTGTCAGAAGAGGTAGCCTAAGACTAGACCTGGTCCATGACAAAATATTCACGAAAAAAATGAAATATGAAAAATATAGGAAATGATATGAATTTTTCATGAAGGTAGGTGGATTATCCTTTAATCTCAATATATGTTCATTTTTAAAAGCCAGTTTTCTGGTAAAATAAATTTGTGATATTTACAACTACACAAAACAAACTTTCTGCTTATCAAAATGAATGCATCTCAACTCTTTTTTAGCTGATTTCTTCCCACTCAATTTTAAACCTTTGTTTATTTATTTTTATTGGTTTTTCAAAACATTACAAAGCTCATGATATATCATCTTTCATACATTTGACTCAAATGGGTTATGAACTCCCAATTTTCCCCAAATACGAATTGCAGAATCACATCAGTTACACATTCACATTTTTACATAATGTCATATTAGTGACTGTTGTCCTCTGCTACCTTTATTATCCCCTAGTATCCCCCCTCCCCTCCCATCCTATCTTCCCTCTCTTCCTCATCTGCTATTCTTCACTTCTCTCTCTTGTTCCCGCCTTTCCCCTCACAACGTCTTATATGTAATTTTATGTAACAATGAGGGTCTACTACCATTTCCATATGCTTTCCCTTCTCTCTCCCTTTCTCTCTCCCACTCATCTTTGTTTAATATTAATCTTTTCCTCATGCTTTTCCTCACTGTTCTATTCTTAGTTACTCTCTTTTTATCAAAGAAGACATTTGCCATTTTTTTTAAGGATTGGCTAGCTTCTCTTAGCATAATCTGCTTTAATGCCATCCATTTCCCTGCAAATTCTATGATTTTGTCATTTTTTAGTGCTGCATCCATCGTGTATAGATGCCACATTTTTTTTATCCATTCATCTATTGAATTGCATCTAGGTTGGTTCCACAGTCTACCTATTGTGAATTGTGCCACTATGATCATTGATGTGGCAGTATCCCTTTAGTACACTCTTTTAAGATCCTCAGGGAATAGTCCGAGAAGGGCGATAGCTGGTTCAAATGGTGGATCCATTCCTAGCTTTCCCAGGAATTCCCATACTGCTTTCCATGTTGGCCTCACCAATTTGCAGTCCCACCAGCAGTGTACAAGTGTCCCCTTTTCCCCACATCCTCGTAAACACTTGTTGTTTGACTTCATAATGGCTGCCAATCATACTGGAGTGAGATGTTATCTTAGGGTGGGTTTGATTTGCATTTCTCTGACTGCTAGATGTGGTGAGCATTTTTTCATGTACTTGTTGATTGATTGTATGTCCTCCTTGGTGAAGTGTCATTTCAGGTCCTTGCCCCATTTGTTGATTAGGTTATTTGTTATCTTATTGATAGTTTTTTTTTGAATTCTTTGTATATTCAGGATATTAGGGCTCTATCTGAAGTGTGAGGGGTAAAAATTTGTTCCCAGGATGTAGGCTCTCTATTTACCTCTCTTATTGTTTCTCTGGCAGAGAAAAAAAACTTTTTAGTTTAAGTAAGTCTCATTTTTTTATTCTTGTTAATAACTCTTGGGCTATGCGCGTCCTATTAAGAAATTTGGAGCCCGACCCCACAGTATGTAGATCGTAGCCAACTTTTTCTTCTATGAAATGCAGTGTCTCTGATTTTATATCTAGATCCTTGATCCATTTTGAGTTAAATTTTGTGCATTGCGAGAGAAGGGAATTCAGTTTCATTTTGTTGCATATGGATTTCCAATTTTCCCAGCACCATTTGTTGAAGATGCTACCCTTCCTCCATTGCATGCTTTTAGCCCCTTTATCAAATATAAGAAAGTTGTAATTTTGTGGATTGGTTTCTGTGTCCTCTCTTCTGTACCACTGGTCCACCTGCTTTTTTCGGTACCAGTACCGTGCTGTTTTTGTTACTATTGCTTTGTAGTACAGTTTGAACTCTGGAATCGCTATACCTCCAGATTCACACTTCCTGCTTAGAGTTGCTTTTGCTATTCTGGGTCTTTTGTTTTTCCATATGAATTTCATGATTGATTTATCTATTTCTACAAGAAATGACGTTGGGATTTTGATTGGCATTGCATTAAACCTGTAGAGAACTTTGTGTAATATTGCCATTTTTATGTTGTTAGATCTGCTTATTCATGAACAGGGCACATGTTTCCATCTTCTGAGATCTTCTTCTATCTCTCTCTTTAGAGTTCTGTAGTTTTCATTATATAAATCTTTCACCTCTTTTGTTAGTTTGATTCCCAAGTATCTTATTTTATTTGAGGATATTGTGAATAGAGTGGTTTTCCTCATTTCCATTTCAGAAGTTTTGTTGCTGTTATACAGGAATGCCTTTGATTTATGCGTGTTAATTATATATCCTGCCACATTTCTGAATTCATTTATTAACTCTAGCCATTTCTTTGTAGACCTTTTTGTGTCTGTTAAATATATTATCATGTCATCTGCAAATAGTGATACTTTAAATTCTTCTTTTCCTATTTTTATGCCTTTAATTTCTTTGGTCTGTTTAATTGCTCTGGCTAGTATTTCAAAACTAAATTGAATAGAAGTGGTGATAAAGGGCATCCCTGTCTTGTTCCAGATTTTAGAAGGAATGCCTTCAGTTTTTCTCCATTTAGGATGATGCTAGCCTGAGGTTTAGCATATATAGCTTTTACAATTTTGAGGTAAGTTCCTGTTATCCCTAGTATTTATAGTGTTTTGAACATAAAGGGATGCAGAACTTTGTCAAGTGCTTTTTCTGCATCTATCGAGATGATCATATGGTTCTTGTCTTTAATTCTATTGATGTGGTGAATGGCATTTATTGATTTTCGTATATTGAACCATCCTTGCATCATGGGGATGAATCCTTCTTGATGATGGTGCACAATTATTTTGATATGCTTTTGTATTTGATTCGTCAGGATTTTATTGAGAATTTTTGCATCCAAGTTCATTAGAGATATTGGTCTGTAGTATTCTTTCTTTGAAGTGTCTTTGTCTGGTTTCGGGATCAGGGTGATGTTGGCCTCATAGAATGAATTTGGAAGAGCTCCTTCTTTTTCTATTTCTTGAAAAAGCTTGAAAAAATATTGGTTTTAATTCTTCTTTGAAGGTTTTGTAGAAATCCGCAGTATACCCATCCGGTCCAGGGCTTTTTTTTGGTTGGTAGTCTTTTGATTGCCTCTTCTATTTCTTCCTTTGTTATTGGCCTGTTTAAATTGTTTGTGTCTTCCTGACTCAATCTGGGCAGATCGTATGATTTAAGAAATTTATCAATATCTTCACAATATTCTATTTTGTTGGAATATAGTGTTTCAAAATACTTTCTAATTATCTTCTGTATTTCTGTAGTGTCTGTTGTGATATTGCCTTTTTCATCCCATATGTTAGTAATTTGAATTCTCTTTCTTCTTCTTTTCCTTAGCATGGCTAAGGGCCTGTCGATCTTATTTATTTTTTCAAAGATCCAACTTTTAGTTTTATCAATTTTTTCAACTTTTTTTTGTTTCAATTTCATTGATTTCTGCTCTAAATTTAATTATTTCTTGTCTTCTACTACATTTGCTGTTGTTTTGCTCTTCCTTTTCTAGGTTTTTGAGGTGTAGTTTAAGTTCATTTATTTGTTGTATTTTTCTTTTTTTGAGGAAAGAACTCCAAGAAATGAATTTCCCTCTTAAAACTGCTTTCATTGTGTCCCATAGATTCCGGTATGTTGTGTCTGTATTGTCATTTGTCTCTAAGAATTTTTTTATCTCCTTCTTTATGTCTTCTGTAACCCATTGATCATTCAGTAGCATGTTGTTCATATTCCATGTGATGTAGGATTTTTCCTTCTTTCTTTTCTCATTGATTTCCAGTTTCATTCCATTATGATCATATATGGTGCACGGTATAATCTCCATGCCTTTATATTTACTAAGAATTGCCCTATGGCATAATATATGGTGTATCTCTGAGTAGTATCCATATGCTGCTGAGAAGAACATGTATCCACTTGATGATGGTTGATATATTCTATATATGTCGGTTAAGTCTAGGTTATTGATTGTGCTGTTGAGTTCTATAGTTTCTTTATTCAGTTTTTGTCTAGAGGATCTCTCTAATGCCGAGAGTGGTATGTTGAAGTCACCCATAATTATTGTGTTGTAGTCTATTTGACTCTTGAACTTGAGGAGAGTTTGTTTTATGAACGTTGCACCTCCATTGCTTGGTGCATACAAATTGATAATTGTTTTTTTCTTGTTGGTGGATGATTCCTTTTAACAGAATGTAGTGTCATTCTTTATCCCTTTTGATTAACTTAGGTTTGAAGTTGATTTTATTCCATATGAGTATGGCAAATCCTTCTTGCTTCCGAGGGCCGTGTGAGTGTTATGATTTTTCCCAACCTTTTACCTTCAGCCTGTGTATGTCTTTTCCTATCATATGAGTCTTCTGAACGCAGAATATTGTTGGATTTGTTTTTTTGATCCAGGTCACTAGCACATGTCTCTTGATTGGTGAAATTAGGCCATTAACATTTAAGGTTACAATTGAAATATGATTTGTACTTCCAGTCATGTTTATTTATTTATTATATTTTAGTTTGGATAGTTTTTACTTTTTTGGTTACTTTCCTCCCGCTTTACTGAGATACTTCCCACTGTTAGTTTTGGGCACTATTTTTTAACTCTTCTTCTTGTAGTATTTTGCACAAAATGCTTTGCAGTGCTGGTTTTCTGGCTGAGAATTGTTTTAGCTTTTGTTTATCGTGAAAGACTTTAATTTCATTGTCAAATCTGAAGCTTAACTTTGCTTTATATGGTATTCTTGGTTGGAATTCTTTTTTTTTTTTCAGCATTTGAATTACATTGTTCCAGGATCTTCTCACTTTCAACGAATGTGATGAAAAATCAGTTGTTAACCTAATTGGTTTACCCCTGAATGTAATCTGCCTCCTTTCTCTTGTAGCTTTTAATATTCTCTCCTTGTTCTGTATGTTGGCTATCTTCATAATTATATGTCTTGGAGTTGGTCTATTTTGGTTTTGAATGTTTGGGGTCCTGTAGGCTTCCAGGAATTGGCAATCCAATCCATCATTCATCTCTGGGAAGTTTTATAGAATTATTTCATTTAATATGTTGCCCATTCCTTTGGTTTGAATCTCTATGCCTTCTTCTATCCTGATGACTCTTAAATTTGTTTTTTGTTTTTTTTTTATGACATCCCATATCTTTTGAATAAATTCCTGGTGGGATTTAAGCATCTTTTCTGTGTTTACTCAATTCTTTTCAAGTTGATAAACTTTGTCTTCATTATCTGATGTTCTGACTTCTACTTGATCTAGTCTATTTGTAATATTCTCGTTTGAGTTTTAATTTGGTTTACATTTTCCTGCATTTCTAGGATTACTGTTTAATATTTTTTTTAAGATCTCTATCTCCTGGTAATGCTCATTCTTTGCCATTTGAATTTGTTTGTTTAATTCATTTTCAAAATATACTTTTATTGCTTGGACTTGCTGCCTCATGTCTTCTCTAATATTCCTTTCCATCTGAGTTCGGTATGCCTTGAGTTCTTTCCCTATCCCTGTTTCTGATGCTTCAAGGTCCTCCTGGAGAATTAAGTTGTCCTGCATTGTTTGTACTCCTTTTTTGCCCTTGTTTTTTCATGATGTTCACGTTACTTTCCAGCTCTATTTGATTGCTGTGTTTCTGCTTTATTCTTTAGATTTGTTTTGGTGTTGTATATCTCTGTTGTCTCTCCTTTGTGTTGGTAAACTATGCCTGCTAAAGTGGATTCCGCTTGGAAGTAATTCCGAAGGCCGAGCTCCAGTGATGTCACCTCTCTGCTTTGGCGGGCCCCAGGCTCCTTGCCGAGGTGTCCAAATTTTGGGGTGGGACTTGACTGTCTCTGGTTTGTTTCAGCTCTGGGTCACTGGCAGGCGGGTGGTCTCCAGCCGCCCAATTGCGCGGTTGGTCGCCAGTGGGCAGGCGGTCTCCAGCCGCCCAGTCACGCGGGCAGCAGGTGGGCTGTCGCCGTTGGGTTGGCAATCTCTAGCCACGCAGTCTCACGCTCGGTTGCCGGCGGGCGGGCATTCCTCAGCCCCCCAGTCACTCAGGCAGTGGGTGGAATGTCACGTGCTGGCCTGCGGTCTCCAGCCGCCCAGTCACAAGGGCCTGCCTTCTAGTCCTTTGGTTTCTCCTGCTTGTCCTGGTTTCTTTTTCTAGACCAGATTTCCCCTGAGTGATGCCTCTCGGCAGTTCAAACTGTACTCTGTGCCTGCCGTTTGTTGGGTGTGGAGGGTGTCTTTTGGGAACCCAGACACTCTATTGTTTTGATTTTTTCTGCTTGCCCCTCCCCCAGCGCTGGCTATACACGTTTCGTTATTGCCACTGATGGTAGGGGGAGTCGAAAGTCAGGTGTCTCTAGTTTTTCTTGCGTCTTTATGCAGGCTTGCTCTGATTAACCCTCCCCCGGAAAGCCTAGGAGACATTTTATGCGAATTTCCCGCTGTATGAGAGATGAGCTGAGTAACACACATCTGTTTTATTGTTGCAATCTATTGGAGAGGGGCGGTGGTTACTTCAGATCTCAAAGATGGTGGCCGCTGGTTTCCTTGGTGGAGTTTCTTTTGTGGGGGATAGAACTATACCACTTTCTTCCCTGTCTGAATTCCCAAACTCAGCCCGGGGAACAGTGGGAGCTCAGCCGGCAGGATTCCACAGAATCCGCAGCAACATTTCTCCCTGCTTCAGGTCACTTCTCGGTGGTGCCCCGCCATCTGTAACAGCAGGCCTGGCTGCATGATTCAATCAGCCCGGATCTCTGATTGCACAGTTGGCTATTGGGAACCCCGGCACTCTATTGTTTTGATTTTTTTTTTCCGCTTGCCCCTCTCTCAGCGCTGGCTAGACAGGTTTTTTTCACCACTGATGGGAGGGGGAGTTGAAAGTCAGGTGCCTCTAGTTTTCCCCTGTCTTTATGCAGGCTCGCTCTGATAATCTCTCCCCCAGAAAGCCTAGGAGAGATTTGATGCAAATTCCCCAAAGTATGGGAAATGAGCTGAGTAACAGCACCTGTTTTATTGTTGCAATCTGTAGGGGAGTGGCTGTCGTTACTTCAGCTCACCAAGATGGTGGCCGTTGGTTTTCTTTGTGGAGTTTCTATTGTGGGGGTTAGAACTGTACCACTTCCTTCCCCATCTGAAACCCTGAACTCAGCCCAGGGCTCAGTGGGGATTCAACTGGCAGAATTCCACAGAATCTGCATCAACGTTTCTCCGTGATTATTGATCGCATCTCGGTGGTGCCCTGCTGTCTGTAGCCACTGGACGGGTCGCGCAGATCAGTCAGACAGGATCTCCGGTCGCAGAGTTGGCTCATGTTTGGGACTCATTTACCGGACCTCAGTGCTAGAAATCCTTCTTCTAGGTTTCAGTGCACCCCCATTTTGCTGTAAGTTCCTAACAAGATAGTTTTTTGTCGTTCTTAGTCGTTAGTCACCTGCGCAGTGGCACGGTACAATGGGTATGATGCTCTCTATTCACGGCCCTCTTGCAATGTCAAAATATTATGATTTGTATGCACCATTCACTGAAGTTAGTTTTCAGTATTAGGAAACAAATATGTATTTCAGGTGGATGAATATTTCTGAGAATAATCTTGTGAAAAGTTCATTATAAATCCTCATACATGAACATAAATGATTTTAGGAAGTGTATAATAAGACACATATATTTCATATTTTGAAAAATCTGGAGAGTATATATATATATATATATATATATATATATATATATATATATACACACACACACACACACACACACAAACACACACACACAGAGACATTAAAAAGTAGCAATATATATGCCAATCGAAATTCATCATTAAATATATAACATCCACTTATCCAAAAATATACATTTTACTGAAAATGGATTTATGCATAATGTTGGTCAACTAGGAAGCTCACCCATAGGTTAAATTTTCGGTTCCAACAGAGGTTAGGAGGAGTGATCTCTTCTCACAATTTTTATCTGCCATGTCAGCCACCTCAGAAGAATGTACATGTGATACCAGGTAGGATTCTATTTGTGCATATAAAAATACATGTGCTTAATAGGCTACAGAAAAGGGAGAGAGGAATTCACATATTTGTTAATTTTAAAAACACATGGAGAACTATGTCAATAAACATTAAATATATATTTTAACTCCTACACAATATAATCCAAAAGGGATGTCCAACTACGTATCATGCCTTCTCTGAATTGCTGGTATTTGTATTCTGTTTGGGTTACTATTCTCCATCATATAAGGATTAGTAGTCAGAGTCTAGTAGGGTATGGGTTAGTGTCAGAGATTCAGTATTTCGAATGGAAAATAGGAAAGTAAACCCAATGTGTTTGCAAATATGTGCTACACAAAAATCTTCCCACTCACATTAAGAACAATCCCTTGATATTACCCTCGCTGGAAGAAATACACAATTAGAGGATAAGAGTTAGAAAATCTGTGAATACATACCCGGTATGGAATATGCTCAGGAGTTCACAACCTTGGAGGTGGTAGATGACTTTCCAAAAATAAAAGACAAGGTAAACACTCCACAAACTCGGAGCTCTGCAGGCCTAAAGACTTTTTGAGATACTGCCTCTGAGTTGGGACACTTGAAATGTATGTTGTTGTCGGTAGCTTTAGCATCCTATGTAGTGAGAGCATCAAAACTAGGTCAACATCTATGTGACCTGGAGGACATGGTATCTTATTTTCCAATGAAAATGAGGCAGCAGTGCTGAATTCTCACTTTGTAGGTAAACTGTGGCAACTGGGGGATAAGTGTCTCTTCGTGTGGACTGTGAAGCCATTTGGTCATACTCTACTTTTCGTGGTGATTCTTGCTGCTGCACTGGGAGTTTGGTATTTGCTTCATGAAATACAAGGAGTTCAACTGGGACACAGTGCTGGAGGGAGTTCTGTCACGTGTGGTGGGACAGAGTCTGCAGGAGAATGCACCAACCAGGCTTATGTCCAACATAGCTTGCCCCCTTGACCATATCAACCTGATTCTGAACATTGCCCAGAAACCTATCCATATAACAAGATGCCTTTTCATATAAGGGTCTGCTGGCTGCATCATGTCAGTCACAAGCCATTTGAAAGCCAATGGCCGATCCACATGAATCCACCAGAGATGTTTTATCTCACACCTACCCACCTTTGCTTTAGGCCCACTACTCAGCAGGTTCCAACTTACTGGCATCTCTGTTCTACACAATTTTTTTGTGAAACCCAGTCAATCAAGGCACTTTCTGGTACACTCATGATCAGCAACAGGATCTCCAATGGTTTTCCAGTGCCACCTGGTCATGGGAATTTCAAAAATTTCATGGTATTTATCGAGCCCATTTTTCAAGGATGAAGTTGTAGGCACTGAGGGTTTCATTTAATTCAGTAACCATTAAATGGTGAGGAAGCCCATTTCAATGAACGCTCTGGATAACTCTCACAGGCAAGGCTTCCCAAAGTGTTGCCAAATGGTCACATGAAGCCAGGCCCATTGAGGTCTACAATGTAAAATCCTTGCCTGTTTTGCCTCTCAACTATGGCTGCTAATTCTTTAAGAAAAAAATTATGTGATAACCTGGCTGAGATTCCCTGTGCTCTGTGGAAAGCCTTCCTGGGCACAGATCTCAGTTTCCAAGGGTGACTCTCATGCATGGCCTTCTAAAATCCCAACAAAACTCATGGCAATACTTCTCTGAGATCAGTTCCAGAACTCAGTCTCTAAGGGGAATCACACCAGAGTTCAAGACCAGGTGGAGCCAGTCATATTTTTCAACAACCACACTAATAACCACATTTAAAACCAGAACACTTCCACATGGCCATCATCTTCTTCCATATAGACACTCATTTTAACCTCTGGATGGAGGTTTCCATGAGGGTCACAGCCCAAGACAGTGTCCAAAATAAGCTCCCTTGCCCCTCATTTGCTTAAAGTTGGGGTGGCCTGAACACCTTTCTGTGAACCATGACTGATCAAATAGGCCTGCCGTTAATACTGCTCTGCTTCTCCAATTTGAGGACTACTGACTGTGGGGTTTAAAATCTTCATGTGAATTGGAATCATTGGAATCACCTATGGGCTAGCCTCTGAAGGGCTTTGAAGAACTCATTTGACCCAAAGGCACCCTATTCTCACTTGATAGAGGTCAGGAACCTTACAGAGATAGGGAGAGACTTCATCCACAAGGACTGCTCTTTTGGCCATTTTGGTTTTGGATGAACACGTGGGATGTATAAGGTGCTGAGTATCAAACCACAGCCTCACACAGGGCCAAGAGGCTGTTTCAGAAACATCCATTTCCAATGAAATTAAGCAAAGAGCCACAGGTGATGCCCATTCATTTAAATTTGAAAACTGTTTTCTTCAGGCTTCACAAATGAGTATCCTGAGGTAAAAACCTTCCTGAAATTCAGGGCAGCAGAACAATAGGTAAGCAAAAGCCCGAAAGAAGGCTTTCTCCACTGAGACTTTCCTGGTCCCACTGATATCTGAGTTTTCTTAGATGCTCGCCATTCCCTTCAGCTATCCAGTACATCACCATATCACAGAGCTTGGAGGGGGTACATATCTTGGACACAAAACCATGAGGCTATTCTGGAGAGTTTCCAGAATTCAGGAAGAAAACAGAAACTTAGTAAGAGAGCAGATGTTGCCCTTCAATAAGACAAGCTGCAGTCCATTTGTAAATTGGGCAGGATGAATGTTTGGAAGCTTTCTACTAGACAGGACACATCCATTGATGCATTCTCTTTTCTAATGTCTACAACCACGGACAGAGTGGGATGCACAGACATAGAAGCACTCGTCTTGTCAAACGACTTACTGGAAACAGTCCACACCAATCCAAACAAAGAGCCTTTCCTTCCTATTCTCAGAACATGAGACAAAACCACAAACCCACACACACACACTCAAAGGCACCTCCTTTGCTCAAGTAAGTCTGTGACTATCCAGAGTGTCCTCGGAATGGTGGGCCATTGAATGTTCCCCCAAAATGGCCTGTCCTGTATCAGATCTGGTCTCCTTGGCCAACACTTTGAAGTTGTTAGGAGCCATGGGTGAGCCACTACCTGATTTCCCAGGAAAAGCTCCTCTTCAGAGCTTTCCTGTCATTTGGCCATCGTCACATCAGTAGGTACTAAGAAAGACTGACTCTGTTCTTGATAAATCAAAACAAGTGAGACCACTGGGACTGGGACTGTGACT